>NC_090371.1:125799538-126084538 GCF_036365525.1 Heterodontus francisci | reverse complement strand
TCTGGTGGAGGACTGCAAGTGCCTCATCCCTCTCTTGCCTTGCCACTACTGAATGGAGCTTATGGACAAAGCAATGGTGTGCAGGTCATCACACATCTCCGGCAGCCACTGATTAGTTTGCTAGATCTCCATGAAAGCCACCAATCTCTCAATGGAGGAAGCCAGACTGCAACCGGTGGAGACAGTGCAGCACCCAGGTTTAGATAGACTCTTCCATTGTCTGTGCTTGGGTATGCAAAGCCTCTGGCATCTCTGCCAGATGTTACCTGACTTCTCAGTCCAGCTGCAACATTTTTCATGGTGCCACTGATACCAGAGGCACATCATCAGCATGGGCCTGGCCTCCCACTGTCCCCAATGCCAGTGGCCTGGGCTGCCACAATCTTCATCAGCTGCCTTCGTGCATCTGTGCTGTGCTCCAGACTGTGTGCCCATATCTAAACAAGAGCGACTGCTCACCAACAAGAAAGTATCTGCGCTGGTGGAGGGTGTGGGGGAAAGATGTGACGGTGCACCCTCTGAGGCTGCCTCCTCCTCCTCAGAGGTGGCCAACTGTTCTCCAGCCTTTTCAGCTCCTCCCTCCTCTGTTTCCATGACCTGCATGAGAAATCATTGAAATAGAAGGATTAGTGTCAGCCCATCGTCTCATTCATACCATCCCAAATGTACCTCTCCATTGATGCCATGGGGATCACATGCGCCACCTGGCTCTTTGGCACCAGAGATACCCTTGTACCCCAGGAGATGCTCACTCTCTTGGGTAGGCGCCCTTGTTTCCCCATCAGCTATGGCACGGCCACCTTGCTGCCCTATCAGTTCCATGCCTCCTCCTCCATTGGTCCTGGCACGATCCTTCCTGTTGCAGGCTGTCTTCTCCTGCAGACACAATGAGGGAGAAGGTTAGTTTGCCAGTGGGGAAAGCCCCAGACCTCTGATGATGGAAGTCCATCGAGTCATGATGAGGGCTCACATATGTCTACTGCATGCGGCCACTCTCAAGGGTCTATGCAGCAGAATGTGTTGACAGACGGGCACCTCTAACTGATGTGTGACCATGACTCAGACCCATTGGTGACTCATGAACACCATTTCCATGTCTGGGTGGTCCACCCCTCTCCACCAACAATTTCTCTTGCTTTCACGCAAGCTGGCACAGAGTGTTGGAATAGAATAGAACACTCACCTTGGCAGACGGCACTGGATCCAGGTCCTTGGGCAACCCACAGCTGCTGACCTCCTCTGCAATCTCTGGCCAGGCTTGTTTGGCAGGCAGGCTGTCTCCTCCTCCCATCCCTGGGAAAGAGGACCATCTGTCTTTTCCTTTCAGTCTGGAGCAGAGTCTGGAGGGAGGCATCACTGTACCGTGGGGCCACCCAGGTCTTCCTTCTGCCATTATGCCTGCAGCCTTGCAAAATGATACCTGGCACTCCTGAACGCAGGGCCTCATATGATGAAATGAGCAGTCAAGCAGGGCTCACTGGATAAAATAAGCAGTCAGGGAGGGGCTGTCAGCCCTTTAAGTACGGTACCTGAAGCTTCCACAGTGTCACCTGACGCCAATTTTGCCACCTCCACTGCTGCCTCTGTCGTCTCATTAGATAGCCCCCACAACCCTCAATCCTTAATTGCATTCTGCAGGCTGCTGATTGTCTCAATGGATGCCGCATCCCCTTCCAGTCCTGAAGTCAGGACCTGCGGCTTAGAAATAAAATTCAGCCCCTTATCTCTGTAATCTCCTCCAGCCCTACAACCATTCAAGAATTTTGCATGCCTCCTATTCTGGCCTCTTGTGCAACCCTGATCTACTTTGCTCCACCATTGATAGTTGTACTTTCAACTGTCTAGACCCTAACATCTGGAATTCTCTCCTTACACTACCCCACCTCTGACTCCTCCCTTAAGATGCTCCTTCAAGCCTACCTCCTTGACCAAGCTTTTGGTCATCTGTCCTAATCTCTCCTTCTTTGGCATGGTGTCAACTTTTTTATCTGATGGGGCTTCTGTGATGCACCTTGAGACATTTTACTCTGTTAAAGGCACAAGTTATTGTTATTAGTTTTTGTACTGGTTCAGTATATTTCTACCCCAGAAGAAAGTTTCGGGACTTGTTTGTGTTTTGTGATCATTTCATCTCTTTTGGGTGGCTTACTATGTGCAGGAGGAAAGAATAGAAAATAAGAGGGAATGGGAAAGTGCAACGAATGTAGGAGCTTGGATTTTCCACCCAGCTTCTCCAAATATTTTTTGGTGGATCTGGAGCAGGCAAATGCAGAAGCAGCTCAGGAACCTTGCTGTTTGTCCCCTTCAATTTCTGTGGCAGAGAATAAGCCTTCTCATATATGTAAATTCAGTGCAAAAGAAGGAAATATATTTTGTGATTTATTTCCCTCCTTTTGTGTCACTTTTGGGGGCACTTGTTAGTCCCAGATTGCCAGTGAACCAAAGGCCATGTTAGGAGGCTGTTTTTTTGGAGATAGGACCTGCACAAACACTCTCAGACCTATTCCAAAAGGTAGGATTGTTAATTTCTTAAAACTTGGCATACCTTTCACAGGTAGCATAAGAGACCGGCCTATATCCCAATGTTTATTAAAGAAACCTGGTTGGCAGCTTTTTATTCTGACACAAATATAGATAAAGTATATAATTGGCTGTATCGATGACTGGGTAAAACATTTAAATATATTGCTGAAAATAGAGACATGTTGTCGAAGCTTTTCGTCTTGCAGTCATCAAGACAATCCGCAAGAATACCAATGTAAGGGAAAACAACAACTTTCTCCTGTATGAGAAGAGAGTGCTAATTGGTTAGCTAATGGACTCTGATTGGTAGAGGCGTTGCCATGGAGAATGCACCAGTTAATGATGACTGACAGTTGTTTTTCGACAACATGTCTCTATTTTCAGCAATACTCAAGTTCTGTACCAGCAAATGACTATTTAAATATATGTTGTAATCAGTGGAGTAGTGGAACTAGAGAAAGATAGTGCATTCCTCCAACCTCAGTCAGAACAGGAGTGATGAACAAAAATCTGTTAGGCAGAGGAGAGAGAGAAAGAAGCCTTTTGGATGGGCAGGAGGGACAGTTGCTGTCAGCTTCACATTACAAATCATCAGTCCTCTCAACTACAGTCAGCAATGCCATGAGAGGTCCACTTGTATACAAAAAGAGAGTTTTAAATAGATGTTTTGAAAACAAATGCCTGGTTATAATAAAATAAAAACAAAAATATTCAGCAGGTCAGGTATCATCTGTGGAGTGAGAAACAGAATTAACGTTTTAGTTCGGTGACCTTCTGCCAGTAATTCTGCATTTGTGAACATTCTTGTTATTTTGTACTAATTTGCAAGATGATATCTTCATCAGGGTGGCGGGGGTGGGTGGTGGTGTGTTGGAGAACCTTCGTCCTTTTGGAGACAAAGTCCCATCTTCACACTGAGCACATCCTCTATTTTAAATAAAAACATGAACTATCTTGTTGTGTGGCATTATCACTGTGCTAAAAGTGATAGATTCAGAACAGATGTAGCAGCTCAAAACTGGGCATCCATGAGGTGCTGTGGACCAACAGCAGCAGCAGAATTGTTATCAACCACAATTTGTAACCTCATAGTCCATCATATCCCTCACTCTACCATTACCATCAAACCAAGGGACCAACATTGGTTCAATGAGGAATGCAAGAGAGCATGTCAGGAGCAGCAACAGGTGTAGCTGAAAATGAGGTGCCAAGCTGGTGAAGTGACAACACAAGGCATGCGAAATAGATCTAAGCAATCCCACAACCAACGAAGTGCATCAAAGCTTTAAAGTTCTGCCAAATCCAATTGTGAATTGCGGTCAACAATTAAACAACCAACAGGAGGGGGAGACGCCACAAACATCCCCATCCTCAATGATGGCAGAGATCAGCACGTCAGTGCAAAGGACAAGACTGAAGTGTTTGCAACCATCTTCAGCCAGAAGTACCCAGTGGATGATTCATCTCATCCTCCTCTAGAGGTTCCCTATATCACAGATGCCAGACTTCAGCTAATTCGATTCAGTTTATGAGATATCAAAAAACAGCTAAACACACTGGATACTGCAAAGGCTATGGGCCCCAACAACATCTCAGGGGTAATTTCTAAACCTTTTTATCTTGTGCTGCTCTTATCTGTTTCACTTAATTGGTCAGGAATCTTTGTGCTAAGAGTTCCAGCTTTGCCATTTGTTTTGTACGTCTACAATTACAAGAAAAATAGGTTCCTTAGTGGAAACCTCTTTTTCATTCATTATTTGGAGGTTGAGGAAGACAAGGATGTGAAGCAGGTCCTAGGCAAACTGCATCCACCTGCCAATACCCTCCTATTCACCTTTAAAGACAAAAGTGAAGCAGCCTGGCAATTACCATATGTCAGTGACCAAAAAGGCTCTGGGTTGACAAACAGCCAGATGCAGAGGATTAATGTTTGTCATCTATTGCAAAGACGCCTGCAACTAATGTGCACCATAGCAGTCACAGTCAGTTATGCCTTAAAGTCCTCTTTATTTGCTTCATTTCAGGCATGTTGCAATGATGTCCTTGCAGTGGAAAGCAGGATCACACTCATTGACAACAGCACAAACTACACCAACTACACTTTGCCAGACATCAAATGGCAGTGGGGAGTGAGGAGGGGCTGGAGTATTACAACACTCCATCACTTAACAACTTGGTCTCCTGCTTTCCTATTCCTGAGAAGGGTGATGCTGTTGTTGTCTCTTGTCTGGCGTACTGACCTCTACCTTCTCTCAGAGACCTCTTCCTACCTCTCCCTGGACCATGACCCCACCACCGAACATCAAGCCAGGACTGTCTCCAGGACTGTCACTTACCTCATCTTCTCTTGATCTTCCCTCTACGGCATTCAACCTCATAGTCCCACAACTCCGGACAGCCCGTTTCTACCTCCTTCCCAAAATCCACAAATAGGACTGTCCTGGTCGTACAGGTCCACAGGTCACTGGCAACGCAGGTGGATAAGGTAGTCAAGAAGGCATACGGCATGCTTGCCTTCATCGGTCGGGGCATAGAGTATAAAAATAGGCAAATCATGCTGCAGCTGTACAGAACTTTAGTTAGGCCACACTTAGAATATTGCGTGCAATTCTGTTCGCCACACTACCAGAAGGACGTGGAGGCTTTGGAAAGGGTACAGAAGAGGTTTACCAGGATGTTGCCTGGTCTGGAGGGCATTAGCTATGAGGAGAGGTTGGATAAACTCGGATTGTTTTCACTTGAACAACGGAGGTGGAGGGGCGACATGATAGAGGTTTACAAAGTTATAAGCGGCATGGACAGAGTGGATAGTCAGAAGCTTTTTCCCAGGGTGGAAGAGTCAGTTACTAGGGGACATAGGTTTAAGGTGAGAGGGGCAAAGTTTAGAGGGGATGTGCGAGGCAAGTTCTTTCCACAGAGGGTGGTGAGTGCCTGGAACTTGTTGCCGGGGGAGGTGGTGGAAGCAGGTACCCTAGAGACGTTTAAGAGGCATCTTGACAAATACATGAATAGGATGGGAATAGAGGGATACGGATCCTGGAAGTGCAGCAGGTTTTAGTTTAGGCAGGCATCAAGATCGGCGCAGGCTTGGAGGGCCGAATGGCCTGTTCCTGTGCTGTACTGTTCTTTGTTCTTTGTTGACTCATCGTTTCAGCCTGTTCCTGCCTCACTGAACTTATTTCCTCCTATCTTGACTCCATCTTTTCTCCCCTGGTCCAGTCTCTTCTCACCTACATCCGTGACTCTTTGAACACCCTACGCCATTTTGACAATTTCCAGTTTCCTGGCCCTAACCGCCTCCTCTTCACTATGGACGTCCAATCTCTCTACACCTCCATCCCCCACCAGGATGGTCTGAGAGCTGTCCACTTCTTCCTTGAACAGAGGCCCAACAAGTCCCCATCCACCACCACCTTCCTCTACCTGGCTGAACTTGTTCGTACATTGAACAACTTCTCCTTCAACTCCACTCACTTACTTCAAATAAAAGGTGTTGCTATGGGTATCCGCATGGGTCCTAGTTATGCCTGTCTTTTTGTGGGATATGTCAAACATTCCTTATTCCAGTTCTACTCAGGCCCTCTCCCTTACCTCTTTTTCTGGTACATTGATGCCGCTTCCTGCTCTTGCCCCAAACTGGAAAATTAATTAACTTTGCTTTCAATTTCCACCCTTTCTCTCACCTTTACATGGTCTATTTCCGACACTTCCCTTCCCTTCCTCGACTTCTCTGTCTCCGTCACTGGGGATAGGCTGTCTACTAATATTCATTATAAGCCCAAGGACTCCCATGGCTACCTTGACTATGCTTCCTCACATCCTGTTTCCTGTAAGGACTCCATCCCAATCTCCCAATTTCTCTGTCTCCGATGCATCTGTTCTGATGAAGCAACCTTCCACAACAGTGCTTCTGATATGTCTTCCTTTTTCCTCAACCAAGGATTCCCCCCTACTGTGGTTGACAGGGCCCTCAACCGCGTCCAACATATTTCCCGCATTTCTGCCCTCACCCCTTCCCCTCCCTCCCAGAAGCGCAACAGGGTTCACCTTGTCCTCACTTTCCACCCCATCAGCCTCCGCATCCAAAGGATCATCCTCCGCCATTTCTGCCACTTCCAGCGTGATGCCACCACCAAAGACATCTTCCCCTCCCCTCCCCTGTCAGCATTCCAAAGGGTTCGTTTCCTCCGTGACACCCTGGTCCATTCCTCCATCACCCCCGACACCTCGTCCCCTTCACACGGCACCTTCCTATGCAATCGCAGGAGGTGTAATACCTGCCCTTTTACCTCCTCTCTCCTCACCATCCAAGGCTCCAAACACTCATAGAGTCATAGGGTTATACAACACAGAAATAGGCCCTTCGGCCCATCGTGTCTGTGCTGGCCATCAAACACCTTTCTATCCTAATCCCATTTTCCAGCACTTGGCCACTCCTTCCGGGTGAAGCAGTGATTTACTTGTACTTCCTTCAATTTAGTATACTGTATTCGTTGCTCACCATGCGGTTGCCTCTATATTGGGGAGACCAAACGCAGATTGGGAGACTGCTTTGTGGAACACCGCCGCTCAGTTGGAAACCCGAGCTTCCGGTTGCTTGCTATTTCAACACCCCCACCCCCCTGCTGTCATGGCCACATTTCTGCTTTTGGCCTGCTGCAGTGTTCCAGTAAACATCAACGCAAGCTCGAGGAGCAGCACCTGATCTCTTGATTAGGCACTCTACAGCCCTGTGGACTGAACATTGAGTTCAATAATTTTAGAGCATAACTTGCCTTTTTTTATATTTTAAAAAATTTTATTTTATTTTTTAATCATGTGCCTGTTTTTCATGTAGACAGAGCTGCTCATTATGTTTAGTTTAGAGATACAGCACTGAAACAGGCCCTTCGGCCCACCGAGTCTGTGCCGACCATCAACCACCCATTTATACTAATCCTACACTAATCCCAAGCGAAGTCCAAAGTACGGAAAGTCCTCATCAGAGAACTCCTCTTTGCTGACGATGCTGCTTTAACATCTCACACTGAAGAATGCCTGCAGAGTCTCATCGACAGGTTTGCGTCTGCCTGCAATGAATTTGGCCTAACCATCAGCCTCAAGAAAACGAACATCATGGGGCAGGATGTCAGAAATGCTCCATCCATCAATATTGGCGACCACGCTCTGGAAGTGGTTCAAGAGTTCACCTACCTAGGCTCAACTATCACCAGTAACCTGTCTCTAGATGCAGAAATCAACAAGCGCATGGGTAAGGCTTCCACTGCTATGTTCAGACTGGCCAAGAGAGTGTGGGAAAATGGCGCACTGACACGGAACACAAAAGTCCGAGTGTATCAGGCCTGTGTCCTCAGTACCTTGCTCTACGGCAGCGAGGCCTGGACAACGTATGCCAGCCAAGAGCGACGTCTCAATTCATTCCATCTTCGCTGCCTTCGGAGAATACTTGGCATCAGGTGGCAGGACTATATCTCCAACACAGAAGTCCTTGAAGCGGCCAACACCCCCAGCTTATACACACTACTGAGTCAGCGGCGCTTGAGATGGCTTGGCCATGTGAGCCGCATGGAAGATGGCAGGATCCCCAAAGACACATTGTACAGCGAGCTCGCCACTGGTATCAGACCCACCGGCCGTCCATGTCTCCGTTATAAAGACGTCTGCAAACGCGACATGAAATCGTGTGACATTGATCACAAGTCGTGGGAGTCAGTTGCCAGCATTCGCCAGAGCTGGCGGGCAGCCATAAAGACAGGGCTAAATTGTGGCGAGTCGAAGAGACTTAGTAGTTGGCAGGAAAAAAGACAGAGGCGCAAGGGGAGAGCCAACTGTGCAACAGCCCCAACAAACAAATTTCTCTGCAGCACCTGTGGAAGAGCCTGTCACTCCAGAATTGGCCTGTATAGCCACTCCAGGCGCTGCTTCACAAACCACTGACCACCTCCAGGCGCGTATCCATTGTCTCTCGAGATAAGGAGGCCCAAAAGAAAAAAAAAGAACACTAATCCCAAATTCCTACCACATCCCGACCTGTCCCTAGATTTCCCTACCACCTACCTATACTAGGGACAATTTATAATGGCCAATTTACCTACCAACCTGCAAGTCTTTTGGCTTGTGGGAGGAAACCGGAGCACCCGGAGATAACCCACGCAGACACAGGGAGAACTTGCAAACTCCACACAGGCAGCACCCAGAATTGAACCCAGGTCGCTGGAGCTGTGAGGCTGCGGTGCTAACCACTGCGCCGCCCTGCTACTAACATTTCTCTGGATTAATGCTTTGTCTTTCACCACAAGCATTAACATGCCCTTTGCCTTTGTCACAGGACAGCTTTGTTCATTAAGCTTTCCTGCCCCCTGCCCTATCAAACACCTTCCCTTTTGTTCTCTTCCCCACCGCACCCCCCCCCACCCCCTTCACTTGCTTAAAACCTAATTCTTTTCTAATCTTGCCAGTTCTGATGAAAGGTCACAGACCTGAAACGCTAACTCTGTTTCTCTCTCCACAGATTCTGCTTGACCTGCTGAGTATTTCCGGCACTTTCTGTTCTTATTTCTCTATCTTTGTATTTTTAAGAGCTGACCATACAAAATTAGGTCGGGTTAGCACACCAACAGTTTGACGAGCACTAATAACTCACTGCCTGACTAAGGAGGCCCAATCAGACAGGGAATTCCACTGTGAGCAGTGCCACAAGATCCATTAGTATATTAAAAATTCGGTTATATGTTAGAATGCTGTGTTATCAAGGTAAGCTACTCTTGTCCATTTTTGGTATTAGCCTTGTCGTCACTCTACGCAATTGCCAACCTTGTACTAAATTTAGAGCAGTATTGTGATATGAACACATATCTAGAAAGAGTTTGATCAATTTTTGTCTAAATTCATTTCACTAAGACCTCTACAGTCATCAAACGGAAGATTCACCAGTTGCGCCTACTTAACTTACATTCTCAACTATTTGCCCATCAGAGGGAGCAACCTACCAATACAATATTCACGACTCTTGTTTGATGTGTGATTCAGCATGTTGCTGCAAGACAAGAAATAAAGTAGAGAGTTATCTTGTAATGGTGTGGTTCACTCAGTTCCTTCAGAATCCAGTTTATTATGTGGACAGAATCTGTTATAGATTGTTCTTTTGTGATAAGAAGTGGAAGATTATTTCAGAGGTGGTGTCAAGAGTAGTAATGGTACCTGGAATGGTTTCTTAAATTTTGTCACTGTACATCTAATTAAGATCAGTATCACTCTGTCGAATATTTTGTTTTATTTGGCTGTTAGTGGCCAGTCTTTGCTGTTCCATGGGGCTCATAACCGGGGTGAGTAGGGGTGCCGGACTGTGCCAGGAGGGGCTCTCAACTTGACCCAAAACTTTGCCCAAACTTTTCTGAGAATGCCATAGTAGGCATGTCAGTTGAGAGTCCAGGCTCAGTGCTGCTGAACACTCAGTGCCAGGTCTGCCCATTCCATGCCCATGCTCTCCTCCAGCTCTCACTCACTAGATTTGCTGCAGGTCTGTGTTGGCTGGTTAGCTTCAACTAATGCAGGCTATGTTGGTGCAATGGAGACCTCCGGCTTGTATTGTGAGCTTTTATGTGCTCACATGATCCATATGGGGGAGGAGCAGGACGTTTACAAGAATGCCTGTGGAAAATCCTGACATTTCAGAGCTCTATCACAATTTCAAAGTTTGCAGATGATACGAAACTTGGAAGCATTGTGAACTGTGAGGAGGATAGTGTAGAACTTCAAAAGGACATAGACAAGTTGGTGGAATGGGCAGACAAGTGGCAGATGAAGTTCAATGCAGAGAAATGTGAAGTGATTCATTTTGGTAGGAAGAACACGGAAAGACAATATAGAATAAAGGGTACAATTCTAAAGGGGGTGCAGGAGCAGAGGGACCTAGGTGTATATGTGCATAAGTCATTGAAGGTGACAGGACAGGTTGAGAGAGTGGTTAATAAAGCATACAGTATCCTGGGTTTTATTCATAGGGGCATAAAATACAACAGCAAGGAAGTTATGTTGAACTTGTATTCGACACTAGTTCGGCCTCAGCTGGAGTATTACATCCTGTTCTGGGTACTGCACTTTAGGAAAGACATGAGGGCATTGGAGAGAGTACAGAAAAGATTCACGAGAATGGTTCCAGGGATGAGGAATTTCAGTTATGAAGATAGATTGGAGAAGTTAGGACTGTTTTCCTTGGAGAAGTGAAGGCTGAGAGGTGATTTGATAGAGGTATTCAAAATCCTCTGGACAGAGTAGATAGAGAGAAACTGTTCCCACTCGTGAAAGGATCGAGAATGAGAGGGCACAGATTTAAAGTATTTGGTAAGAGAAGCAAAAGTGACATGAGGAAAAACTTTTTCACACAGCGAGTAAGGTCTGGAACGCTCTGTCTGAGAAAGTGGTGGAGGCAGGTTCAATTGAAGCATTCAAATGGGAATTAGACAGTTATATGAAAAGAAAGAATGTGCAGGGTTATGGGCAGAAGGCAGGGGAATGGAACTGAGGGAATTGCTCTTTTGGAGAGCCGGTGCAGACACGATGGGCTGAATGGCCTCCTTCTGCACTGTAATGATTTGTGATTCTGTGATCGTGAGCGAGGCTTCATTTTACTTAGAAATCTCAAAATTTTACTTTATCTACACTGGTAGAATAAGTTAGCAGCAGATCAAAGGATGGACATCTGTGGTAGCTGAGGTAGTGTAGAGGACAATGCTGATAATAGCTCACCACATTGTAAACCTGAAGATACAACAGTTAGTACACAGAATGGCTTACACACACAGATGAAGATCAGATCTATATCAGACAAGTCTTCTTAGTTGAATGTTGTTTCAGCAGGGATAGCTTCATGGTCATCATTAGCATCTTCTAAAACAGAAACTCAAATTGGAGGCATCAGGGAGAGTGTGCAGGTTGAAACATCTAAAGTTCGATATAAAATTAAAATAGAAAGAGGAGTGCATGGGGAGCATGATGCCTGCTGAATTAATGTGATTTAAATTTATTAGGGAATCAATTCTAATTAGATATATGGGTCAGGACGGCATATTTATTTATTGCTATTCTTGAATGAAGACATGCAAAGACTTTAAAAAAAACTGAAGCCACACAAATTAAGAGAAAGGGAAACTTACCTAGACAGCCATATATGTGCATAGTGTATACACATGCATGAAATGAAAAGTAAAAAAATTCTTATCAGTACAATTATACTCGTGTATGGGACATCAGGCTGCGTGATTCTGTGACAGGCAAGGTGTGACACTGCCCCAACCCTCTTTGACCTAAAGGCATTAATGGATACTATTGGTGCTATAATGGGTTTACCCATCGGAACAAACTTCCAATGCACATTTTCGATGAAACGTGCTTCCCATGTAACAAATGTAATACCTGGCTTACTTCATTGGTCAAAGACGGCAGCATAGAGACACAATGTCCTAGTTTAATTTTTAGCTACGTTGCTGCTTGAAACAACTGAGAGACCACATTTCGTCTTTTCATTATTTGTATCAAATTTGTGAACATCGGTTTAGATTTTACAAATCTGTGCCCCTGGAACAGAACTTTCTGTACCTGGAGCACACATCAGCAATTTGGGCTTTGAGTTCAGTGGACCTGCATTAATTATGTTCTATTAAAATGTATTTTCTGCAATTAAAATCTGACAGACACGGAGAAATGAAACTCAGTTAATTCAATATTTACAACATTTCCACAACCCTTAGTGCTATCCCAAATGCACACTCCGAAGCTCTTCAAATTTGTTCATATTGAATTCTGTCCACAGCTTCAGCTGCAAAAAAAATTAGAGCAACTGGAACACGTGAGTGGCACCTGACATAACGAGGAAACTTGGGCTGCTGGAATGAATCTGCAAATAGAATCGTTAATGCCAAAGTGAAAATTTGGTCCAAAGCACCAAAGTAAAGATTCACTTTGCTTCGCTTCAGGCAGCGGTCAGAGGCCAGCCCCCCGCGTGCGGCTGGCGCGTGCGCGGCGACAGGTGAGTGGCTCTCGCGGACAGGCCCCGCCCCCTGCCTGGCCTCAGGTGTTGCCCTGGGGGACTGGGTGAGGAGGGAGCAGCAGTGTTGTCCTCCTACTCCGAAAACCTAGTTCAATCTGCAAAATACACCCTCTCTTCCAGCATTGCCTGCTGCAGTTGGGGGAAAGATGCCTGCCTTGCACAGGGACCTACTGATGGAAGTTTTCCTGGGTATGTTTATTGCCTTTTTGAACCTTTATTTCTTAAGTAATTACATGTAATTCAATTCGCTGAAGATCAGTCAGCTATCTGAGAATTAAAACACTTAGATCTTCTATTCCTTGACATTGAGTTTAAAAAACAATTATATGAAAGTAATACAATTGTGCTGCAGTTAATATTTTATTAACCATTATCTGGGACAGAGTTTAAACATAGTCTTGGAAACCATATGCATTATTAATTGTATGAAATATGATTGGTGTGTTGGGAGGACCAAGAACAAAACGATTGTCATTATTATTGTTACTATTTATTACGACTAATGAGAAGAATCTTTGTTCAGATTAATAAAAGCCTTTAAAAAAATGAACGTTTATAATTTGACCTTTGTTGAAAAGTGGACTCAATTATTATTTTGTAGTGGGGGTCACGACAATACTGACTTTTTTTGAATCAGATATGACTGAACAACTATATTTGCGAAGTATTTTGTTTTTGATCAGATTCAAAACGAAATGTGGCTTATTGTGCTTGTTTAGGTATTTAATAAAGTGGAGCTTGCTGAAGATCGATGGTAGTGGTTGTGTTACTAACCGTGTAATCCACAGACCTGGATTAATAATCCAGATAATGTCTGTTCAAATCCCAACCATGGCAGTTTGAGAATTTGAAGACGGTTTTAAAAATCTGCAAATATCAGTTAATATGACAAGAAGCAGCTGCATCATTCTAAAAACCTTTAGAGAGGGAAACCTGCTATTCTTAATGGTCCGACCAGTAAGACTGCAATCCTACATCAATGTTCTGAATTGATCATTGCTGAAGTGGAACTCACTGTGAACAGTGGTTCAAACAGTAGCCTCACCACCACCTTCTCAGGCCAACTAGGAATGGGCAAAAATACCAGTCTTGCCAGCATCCTGAGAAAGAGTTTTTTTTTAATTCAATCATTTTTCAGTTCAAAAAATGTTGAAATAAAGACTTGGCTGCATTAATAAAGCTTACAGTTAAGAATAAGTTTAAAATTTCAATCATTTTGGAATTCTCATTGACATTGTAATCATACCTGCCTTCCACACTATTGCAGACCTTTCCTCTGACCCCTGCCACCCCCCCCCCCCCCACCTCCCCCACTTCCCTGCCTCTGTACTTGCTTAAAACCTGTTAGATCTGTAACATTGTTCAATTCTGGCAAAAGGTCATAGATTTGAAATGTTAACTCTGTTTCTTTCTCTGCAGATGTTGCCTGACCTGTTAAGTATTTCCAGCATTTTCAGTTTCTGTTAAGTTTTCCAGCATTTGTAGTATTTTGCCTTTTATCTTAATTTTGTTTTTCCTTGTCAAAAAAGTTTCAGGGCCTGACGAATGCAATATAATTATAGGGATTTTCTGTAAAAAGACAACAATTACTGTATCTCAATTTCTCCATTCTTTGATCTCATTTGCTTCTTTATTTTATAATTGTATTCTATTTACAGATAATGACCACAAAATTGGACTCCGTAGTACCACTAATGCCAGTGCTGCGGAAGTCCCAAAGTGAATTAATGCAGCCGTAATGCTTCTGGCTACCTACAGTGCAGCTATGGACGCACCCTAAATAGCAGGTCATGTAGATGTCAAACAGCCTCCAATGCCGATTTGACGCACGATCTCCCACTTTGCACCGCGCAGGTCCAGTCAAAGCCCACTCTTCATCACGCCCAACTAAACATGTGTTCATCTGCACGAGGGATTCTGCACCCCCTCCCCCCCACAACTGGTGTTATTTAAAGAGCTACCCATCTAAATTCCAGTTGAAGTGCTTTTGATATACTTTTGCATGTGCAGAGATAGTTGAAGTACTGAGTTTGTGTTCTCAGAGGAGTTTTGCTAACTTTTTTGGATTTTCAAGGGAGTGGTGCTGGATCCTGACAAGGAGATCAGAGGAGTTTTCTGCGCTGTAAGGAGAAAGCCTGCTTCAGTAATGGGGGCTATAGTTGCAGTTCCTCTTGGGCTGCAGCATGACTCGGAAATGGAGCTCAGACAGTAAGAGGGGAAGCAGTGTGCAGAGGGAGGAGGAGCGGGGCTATCAATAGAAGGCCTTACTCAGCAAGGGTCTTTTAAGAACACTTCTACCTCCACCTCAGCCAGAAGCAGTGTGTGAGGGGCCTGGGTTTCACCAAGAAGGTGGTCATAGAACTTTACCACCTCCTACAACCCAACCTCCAGCTGCGCAGCAGGGCAATGATGGACTGGGAGCAGCAAATTGTAGGAAAGTCGACATCAGATCAGTGGAAGTCATTCAAAGAGGAAATAGTGAGAGTTCAGAGCCAACATGTACCCATTAAGGTGAAGGGTAGGACCAACAAGTCCAGAGAACCCTGGATGTCAAGGGAAATAGAGCATTGGATCAGTTAAAAAAAAAAGGAGGCTTATGGCAGATTCAGAGTGTTGAAAACAGTGGAGGCACTAGAGGAGTATGGAAAGTGTAGCGGGGTACTTAAAAAAAAGTAATTAGGAGAGCGAAGAGGGGACATGAAAAAACACTGGCGGGCAAGATAAAGGAAAATCCTGAGGCATTTTATAAGTATATTAAGGGCAAGGGGATAACCAGTGAAAGAGCAAACACGAGGGGACATAGCTTTAAGTTGAGGGGTGATAGATATAGGACAGATGTTAGAGGTAGTTTCTTTACTCAGAGAGTAGTAGGGGCGTGGAACGCCCTGCCTGCAACAGTAGTAGACTCGCCAACTTTAAGGGCATTTAAGTGGTCATTGGATAGACATATGGATGAAAATGGAATAGTGTAGGTCAGATGGTTTCACAGGTCGGCGCAACATCGAGGGCCGAAGGGCCTGTACTGCGCTGTAATGTTCTAAAATAGGGCCCATTAGGGACCAAAGTGGCAATCTGTATGTGGAGCCGGAGGACCTAGTAAATAGTAAATGATTACTTTTCATCTGTGTTCACTATGGAGAAGGACGATGTAGGTGTAGAGATCAGGGAGGGGGATTGTGATATACTCGAACATATTAGCATTGAAAGGGAGGAAGTATTAGCTGTTTTAGTGGGCTTAAAGGTGAATAAATCCCCAGGCTCAAATGAGATGTATCCCAGGCTGTTATGTGAGGCAAGGGAGGAGATTGCAGGGCCTCTGACACAAATTTTCAAATCCTCTCTGGCAACAGGAGAGGTACCAGAGGACTGGAGGACAGTGAATATGGTACCATTATTTAAGAAGGGTAGCAGGGATAAACCAGGTAATTACAGGCTGGTGAGTCTAACATCAGTGCTAGGGAAAATATTGGAAAACATTCTGAGGGACAGGATTAATCTCCACTCGGAGAGGCAGGGATCAGCATGGCTTTGTCAGGGGGAGATCATGTCTGACTAACGAATTTTGAGGTGGTGACTAGATTTGTAGATGAGGGTAAAGCAGCTTATGTAGTCTATATGGACTTCAGTAAGGCTTTTAATAAGGTCCCGCATGGGAGAGTGGTTAAGAAGGTAAGAACCCATGGGATCCAGGGCAATTTGGCAAATTGGATCCAAAATTGGCTTAGTGGCAGGAGGCAGAGGGTAATGGTCGAGGGTTGTTTTTGCGACTGGAAGCCTGTGAACAGTGGGGGTGTACCGCAGGGATCAGTGCTGGGACCCTTGCTGTTTGTAGTGTACATTAATGATTTAGACGTGAATATAGGAGGTATGATCAGTAAGTTCACAGATGACATGAAAATTGGTGGTGTCGTAAATAGTGAGGAGGAAAGCCTTAGATTACAGGACAATATAGATGGGCTGGTAAAATGGGCGGAGCTGTGGCAAATGGAGTTTAATCCTGAGAATATGAGGTGATGCATTTTGGGAGGACTAATAAGGCCAAAGAATATACAATGGATGGTAGGACCCTAGGAAGTACAGAGGGTCAGAGGGACATTGATGTACTTGTCCATAGATCACTGAAGGCAGCAGCACAGTTAGATAAGGTGGTTAGGAAAGCATATGGGATACTTGCCTTTATTAGTCGAGGCATAGAATATAAGAGCAGGGAGGTTATGATGGAGCTGTATAAAATGCTAGTTAGGCCACAGCTGGTGTACTGTGTACAGTTCTGGGCACCACACTACAGGAAGGATGTGATTGCACTGGAGAGGGTGCAGAGGAGATTCACCAGGATGTTGCCTGGGCTGGAGCATTTCAGCTATGAAGAGAGACTGAAAAGGCTAGGGTTGTTTTCCTTGGAGCGGAAAAGGCTGAGGGGGGACCTGATTGAGGTGTACACAATTATGGGCATTGATAGGTTAGATAGGAAGAAACTTTTTCCCTTAGTGGAGGGGTCAATAACCAGGGGGCATATATTTTAGGTAAGGGGCAGGAGGTTTAGAGGGGATTTGAGGAAAAATGTTTTCACCCAGAGGGTGGAATCTGGAGTGCACTGCCTGAAGAGGTGATAGAGGCAGGAACCCTCACAATATTGAAGAAGTATTTAGATGAGCACTTGAAACGCCATAGCATACAAGGCTACGGGCCAAGTGCTGGAAAATGGGATTAGAATAGATAGGTGCTTGATGGCCGGCACAGACACAATGGGCCGAAGGGCCTGTTTCTGTGCTGTATAACCCTATGACTGCTAGTGGCCATTAGGTCACTGTCACCCTAAAATTGGAGCCTTACAGGTTGGCGCAGCGGGATCAGTAACCTCTCAGTTCACCATCCATCTCTGCATCAGGGTAGTCACAGAGCCCTGTATAGAAGGAGAGGGGATTCATCACCTTCTCACTGACCAGAGAGAAGCAGGAGGAGAGAGCAGAATGCGGCATTCCCAATGATGCAGGGAGCCATCAACTGCTCCTTTGACAGCACCTTCCAAATCCGCGACCCCTACCATCTAGAAGGACAAGGGTAGCAGATGCATGGGAACACCACCACCTGCAAATTCCCCTCCAAGCCACACACCATCCTAACTTGGAACTATATCGCTGTTCCTTCACTGTTGCTGGGTCAAAATCCTGGAACTCCCTTCCTAACAGTACTGCGGGTGTACCTACCCCACATGGATTGCAGGAGTTCAAGGAGACAGCTCACCATCACCTTCTCAAGGGCAATTAGGGATGGGCAATAAATGCTGGCCTAGCCAGCAACGCCCACATCCCATGAACGAATGGAAAAAAAAAAGTGGCTCTGCGGCCCCCACATGTTAACAAGGAGATGTTCTGTAACCACTAGGGCTACCACTCCATCAAAGTCCAGTTGGTGTGTGACCATAACCAGAAGATCCTCTCAGTAATTGCCTTCATTCTGAAGCAGTCAGCCACACCCGCCATCTTTGTCCCACCACGACAGTCAAGAGGCTGGCTGGTGACGAGGGATACGTGCTCTACACTTGGAAATGATTCTTCTGCGCAATGCAACCAAGCAAGGATATCACTCCTATAATGAGAGGTTTGCAGCGCCATGGAGCTGTCCTGAAGCAACAGTTCTGCTGCCTGGGTTGGTGGGGGCACCGTCCAGTACTCACCAGAGTGGGTGTCCAGGATCGTCGTGGTTTGCTGCGTCCTCTGTAACCTCGCTAACATGAGGTGCAGCCCTTGCCACAAGACATTCAGAGGCCACCTCAGGAGGAGGAGGCAGGGAGGAGCTATTTGGGACACCATTGATGTGGGAAGACCACCAATGAGCGGATACTGAGACTCTGGTTCCCTAAGTTGTGATCCCAAATCATAATGCCTGCACAATTAAGCTAATTAATTAGCTTTTTTGAAAATACTTTATTTCCATCATCTCAACATTTTATTGCGTTTATATCACGCCATTTTAATTTGGTCTGTTAAGAATAGCAAAGCAATGCAACTTCTGAAGAATGAATGTGTTATATTTGCTTTAGTAATGGGAGTGGCTGATGACTGATAATGGCTTGATTTAGAAATCTAATCTGACTTCATCGGAATCTTTTAAAGAAAGCAGTGGTTCTCAAAGTGTGGTCAGTGGACCACTGGTAGTCCACGAGGGTCTAGGTGGGATTGTCCAAAATGCAGGTCACTGACATGCAATGCCAAGGCTGCGGCCATAGGGGATAACAGGCCACAACCCTCATCCCCACCACTTGCGTGACGTCACACAACCAGACTGGCTCCCGCGTGCACAGCACGAGTCGTCATAAGCATGATCAACAACACTGTAGTTTTATCAGCAAGATTTAAGTTACTGTTATAACATATAACTGCGAGATTAGATTTTCAACACTTGTGGGTCTGAAAGCAAAGATGACGAACCGGCTGAACGTGGAGCCCGATATGAGACTGAAGCTCTCCAGCTTGGAACCAGACATCACCTTATTGGTGTCTCATCAAAAGCA
This sequence comes from Heterodontus francisci, assembly GCF_036365525.1. NCBI lineage: Eukaryota > Metazoa > Chordata > Chondrichthyes > Heterodontiformes > Heterodontidae > Heterodontus > Heterodontus francisci. The sequence goes on along the minus strand of NC_090371.1, from coordinate 126,065,453 downwards.
GGGCCAATCTTCCCATTAATTCCCATGAGTTTTTTTTGCGGTGGCACATGAAAACTGTATGGGCAGGACCAGCAGGTGGTCTGCGGTGTCTTTTGCCCCACCAAAGTGGCCTGTGGACGAAACTGTTTGAGAACCACTGTGTTGAAGTGAAACTAAGTTCAGTGGAAACAGGATTACATTCTGCTTATAACTACAAATAAGAAGAGTGGAATTTTAATTAAGGAGAACAAATAATGTGGGCATTTCCATGCAGGTACATAGAGCAGGTTTATGTTCTGGATAGAGGCTCACATAAATATTCTAAATTCTGGGTAGAGTGGACTCTATGATGGAATATTTGTGCTATCACCCACTCCTCAAAAAAAACCCTTGACCCCTCTGTCCTTTCAAACTACCAACCCATTTCTAACATCTTTCTTCTCCAAAGGCTTGAGTGTGCTGTCGCCTCCCAAATCCATGCCCATCTTTCCTGCAACTTTGTGTTTGAACCGCTTCAATCAGTTTCTGCTCCTGCCACAGAACTATAACGCCCTGATCAAAGTCACAAATGACATCCTATTTGACTGTGACTGTGGTACATTTGGGACATTTTACTATGTTAAAGGCACTATATAAATGCAAGTTGTTTGTAAACTTGAGCTCATTCAAAACCCTGCTGCCTGTATCCGAATTTGCACCAAGTTCCATTCACCCATCACTCCTATGCTATCTAACTTACGTTGGCTTTCGGGCCAGCATGCTTTGATTTTAAATTCTTATCATAGTTTGCAGACCCCTCCATGGCCATGCTCTTCCCCATTTCCGTAATCTGCTCCAACCTAGATCTGTCCGATAGAGAATCATAGAATTACAGAATGGTTACAGTATAGAAGGATGCCATTTGTGCCAACTCTTTAAGAGTAATTCAGCTCGTCCCACTCCCCTGCCCCTTCCCCATAACCCTGCAAATTTCTTATCTTCAGGTGCTTATCCAATTCCCTTCTGAAAGCCATAATTGAATCTGCCTACTCTACCCTCAGGCAGTGCATTCCAGATCCTAACCACTCGCTGCATAGAAATTTTTTTCCTGATGTTGCTTTTGGTTCTCTTGCCAATCACCTTAAATCTTGTTCTCAGCCCCGCTGCCAAGGGGAACAGTATCTCTATCTACTCGGTCTAGACCCCTTACAATTTTGAACACCTCTATCAAATTTCCTCTCAACCTTCTCTAAGGAGAACGTCCCCAGCTTCTCCAATCTCTCTGTGTAACTGCAGACTCTCATCCCTGGAACTTTTCTTGTAAATCTTTTCTGCGTGCTGTCTAAAGCCTTCACATCCTTCCCTCCCTAAACCTCACCGCCGCTTTATCTCTGTCTTTATCTTCCTTTAAGATGCTCCTTTAAAATCTACCTTCTTTGACCAAACTTTTGGTCATCAATCCTTTCTTTTTCTTTCTTTCTTTTTCTTTTGGGCCTCCTTATCTCGAGAGACAATGGATACGCGCCTGGAGGTGGTCAGTGGTTTGTGAAGCAGTGCCTGGAGTGGCTATAAAGGCCAATTCTAGAGTGACAGGCTTTTCCACAGGTGCTGCAGAGAAATTTGTTTGTCGGGGCTGTTGCACAGTTGGCTCTCCCCTTGCGCCTCTGTCTTTTTTCCTGCCAACTACTAAGTCTCTTCGACTCGCCACATTTTAGCCCCGTCTTTATGGCTGCCCGCCAGCTCTGGCGAACGCTAGCAACTGACTCCCACGACTTGTGATCAATGTCACAGGATTTCATGTCGCGTTTGTAGACGTCTTCATAGCGGAGACATGGACGGCCGGTGGGTCTGATACCAGTGGCGAGCTCGCTGTACAATGTGTCTTTGGGGATCCTGCCATCTTCCATGCGGCTCACATGGCCAAGCCATCTCAATCCTAATATGGCCATATGTAGCTCAGTGTCAAATTTTGTTTGATGCTCCTGTGAAGAGCTTTGGGACATTTTACTACATTAGGGGGCTATATAAATGCAAGTTGTTCTGAAATTTTCTCAACCTCAGCCCCATCTCCTTTTAATTGCCTCTCGCTATTTACACATTGTCGAGCTCCTCTTTTGTGTTTGGAAATCTGATTAACTTGAGTGATTTTTCCTCCCCTACAGTCAAATGTTGACACTTCTGTTGTTGGTGGGTAGCTGGTTAAATGGTTTACTAAATTGAAAGAAAGTCTGTTTATCAAAGGTGTACTGCTATTCAAATTACTGTCTCCCTTGCCTTGCTATTGATGATTTTGGCTTTAGTGATTCTGCTGAACTGTTGTCAAGAGGCTACGCCAAGACCATTCATGTGTTCATTTAAAGTTCTTGGTGCTCACCACCATCAGTGATTCCATGACTATCTCCAACATGGTGCATGAGAGACAGAGAGAAAAGTTGAGATAAAAATCATGTATGGGGAGACAGAGGCAGGGTGGTTGTGAACTCAATGCTGACTGCTACGTCCTTTGCAATCAGGCAGCCTTGACTAAAACTCCCACATTTAAAATCAAAGAGCTATTGTATTTATGGGAATGTTTTTTGCAAATTTACTCTGCATTTCCCCCAAAAACGCTTGATGTAATTAGTTTAATTGAGAACTCAATTTAATGACATCATGCAATACTCTTTGCTCTCGGCTCCCAATGATTTACAAAAATCCTTTTCCAAAGACCATGCTCTATAAACTAGTGCTTTTACACAACATTGAAATACATCTATAGCTTAATTATATTGAACTACATTATATAAAAATAATACATTAAAACTTTATAACCTGCACATTTTGTCTACATTACCCTTACTACTTGTGTTAATATTTGTGAAGAGCACTTAACATAATTGATAATTCTGATATAATTGAAAAACTGACTGCTGATTCACTCTCACCTCTTTTATACAATTGGGCGAGTCAAAATTAAATCAGGAAGTCAAAGAGCAAGTGTAGTCTTCAGGTGAAGCAGGGTTAAAGGATAGGGATTATTTGGAACAGGGCATGGGGATATAATTCTGTACCCACCTTACAGGCATAAGGGGTGAATTTCCTCAGCGTTTCGAGCGCCCTTACCATGCTGGGACATTGTAGGAAACAATTTCTGTGAGGAAAGCTGGGCGGAAACCTTTTCTGCCTAACTTCTTCTGTGTTTAAACAGCTTCCCTCAAATTTCTTCACATTTCTGCATCTTGCCCATGGTCCATCCACCAAATCTCCATTTGCCTCTGTTAACTAGAGTGGCACAGAATGAGGTCATTTGGCCCATTGAGTCCATGCTGGCTCTCCACTGAGCTATCCAGTCAGTCTCACTCCCCTGCTTAATCCCCATAGCCCTGCAAATTTATTTCCTTCAAGTGGCCATCCAATTTCCTTTTGAAATCATTGACTGTCTCCTCTTCCACCACACTTGTGGGCAGCGAGTTCCAGGGTCATTACCACCTCTTGCGTTTAAAAGAAAATGTTCTTTCTCACGTTCTTCCTGCATCTTTTGCCCAAAACCTTTAATCTATATGCCCTAGTCATTGTACCATTAGTGAACGGGAACAGTTTCTCCTTGTCTAATTTATCGAAGCCTGTCATAATCTTGTACATCTCTACTAAATCTCTCCTCAATCTCCTTTGCTCTAAGGAGAACAACCCCAGCTTTTCCAACCTAACCTTGTAACTAAAATCCTCCATCCCTGGAAACATTCTGGTAAATTTCCTCTGCATCCTCTCAAGCACCCTCGCATCCTTCCTGAAGTGTGATGACCAGAACTGGATGCAATACTCCAGTTGGGGCCTAACCAGAGGTTTATAAAGTTTCAGCATAACTTCTCTACCTTTGTACTCAATGCCTCTATTTATGAAACAAAGATCCCACTCTCTCAATATCTCTTGTCACCTTCAAAGATCGATGCACATGCACCCCCCGGTTCCTTTGTTTCTGCACACTTTAGAACGGTGCCATTAAGTATTTATTGCCTCTCCCTATTCCTTCTACCAAAATACATCACCTCACACTTGTCTGTATTAAAATCCATCTGCCACCTGTCTGCCTATTCTGCTAGCCTGTCTATGTCTTGTTCATATCATCCTCATTGTTCGCCACACCTCCAAGTTTGGTGTTAACAACAAATTTTGAAATTCTACTCTGTATTCCAAGATCCAGGTCATTTTTATATATATCAAAAAAAGTAGTGGTCCTAGCACTGACCCTTGTGGAACACCACTGTCTACCATCCTCCAGTCTGAAAAACAACCATAGAGTCATAGTACAGCATAGAAACAGGCCCTTCGGCCCACCATGTCCATGCTGACCATAATGCCTATCTATACTAATCCCACCTGCCTGCATTAATTCCATGTCCCTCTATGCCTTGCTCATTCAAGTAACTGTCCAGATGCCTGTTAAATGTCGCTACTGTTCCTGCCTCCACCACCTCAGGCAGCTCATTCCAGATACCCACTATTCTTTGTGTGAAAAATTTACCCCTTTGATTCCCTTTAAACCTCCTTCCTCTCAACTTAAATCTATGCCCTCTAGTTTCTGTCACCCCTACCATGGGAAACAGACTCTGGCTATCTCCCCTATCTATGCCTCTCATAATTTTATATACCTCTATCATGTCCCCTCTCAGCTTCCTTCTCTCCAGGGAAAACAGACCCAGCCTATCCAATCTCTCTTTATAACTCAAGCCCTCCAAACCAGGCAACATCCTTGTGAATCTTTTCTGCACCCTCTCTAGCTTAATCACATCTTTCCTGTAGTGCGGTGACCAGAACTGCACACAGTACTCCAAATGCGGTTTAACCAATGTTATGTACAACTGTAACATGATGTCCCAAATCTTGTACTCAATGCCTCGGCTGATGAAGGCAAGCATGCCATATGCCTTCTTCACCACCCTGTCTACCTGTGTTGCCACTTTCAGGGAACTATGTACTTGCACCCCAAGGTCTCTCTGCTCAAGAACACTCCCCAGGGCCCTGCCATTCACTGTATATGGCATACCCTGGTTTAACTTCTCAAAATGCATCACCTCACACTTCTCTGCGTTAAATTCCATTTGCCAATCCCTTGCCCACTTTCCCAGTGACTTGCTGTTTTCTAACTTTCAGCCTTTTTTTAATCCTGTTGGACACTGACCCTCCTATTCCGTGATCCTCAATTTTGTTAACCAGTCTTTTATGTGGTACTTCATCAAATGTTTTCTTAAAATCCATATACACAACATCCCCCACATTCCCTTCATCAACCTCTCTGTTACTTCATCAAAAAATTAAATTAGAGTAGTCAAACACAATCTCCCTTTTACAAATATGTGCTGGCTATCCTTAATTCATTTGAACCTCTCCAAGTTTCTGTTGATTTGTTTTGTTTCCCTAATTGTTGTTTACAAAGCCTTATCTACCACTGATGTTAAACTAACTGACCTGTAGTTGCTAGGACTGCCCTTCGCCATTTCTTGAATAAGGGTGTCACATTTGCCACTCTCCAATCTTCTAGCACCTACCCCGTATCCATGGAAGATTATGGAAAGCCCTTCCACTATCTCCATCCCCACTTCCTTTTGCAACCTGGGATGCAAGCCATCCGGACCAGGCGGCTTATCTACCCTAAGTATAGCCAGCCTTTTCAGTACCTCCCCCTCTCAATTTTTACCCTAACCTTTGTCTCTACTTTCTCCACTTCTACCACTGTTTCATCAGATTCCTCTTAGTCAACACAGTACTCATTAAGTATTTTAGCCTGTCCTGCACCTCTAAGCATCTGTTACCCTCTTTGTTGATAATAGGCCCCACTGCACCTCTTACTATTCGCTTACTATTTACATGCAGGTGGAAGATTTTTGGGTTCCCTTTTATGTTGTCTGCCATTCTACTCTCATGTTATTTCTTTGTCAGTCTTATTTTCCTCTTCACCTCCCCTTTCAACTTATTGTGTATGGCCTGGTTCTCACTTGAAGAATTCCCCTGACGTGCGTCATACACCCACTTTTATCTCTACCTCGCACGTCATCCAAGAAGCCCTGTTTTTTGGTTCCCCTACCTTACGTCCTTGTTGGAATGTACCTAGCCTTCCTTAAAGATAACCCGTTGTTCCGATGCAGCTTGTCCTGTCAGTGTTTGGTTCCATTTTACCCTGGCTAGATCCCTTCTCGTAATGTTGAAATTAGCCCTCTTCTAAGCTAAACGTTCTACCTTATTTAGTTCCTTGCTTTTCTGCATTACTAGCCTAAACCTTATGATACAATGATCACTCTTACCCAAGTGGTCCCCCATAGAAACTTGGTCCACTTGGCCCACTTCATTTCCCAGCACCAGATCCAGCAATGCCTCCTTTCTAGTTGGGCTGAGAACATACTGATCAAGGAAGTTCTCCTGAACACGTTTCAGAAATTCCTCCCTCCCCTTACCCTTTACTCTAACACTGTTCCCATTCGTAAAAGGATTAAGAATGAGAAGGCACCGATTTAAGGTAATTGGCAAAAGAAGCAATGGTGACACGAGGAAAAACTTTTTCACGCAGCAAGAGGTTAGGATCTGGAATGCACTACCAGAGAGTGTGGTGGAGGCAGGTGTAATCGAGACGTTCAAAAGGGAATTAGATAGTTAACTGAAAAGGAAGAATATACAGGGTTATGGCGAGAAGGCGGGGGAATGGCAGTAAGTGAATTGCTCGCTCCGAGAGCTGGTGCAGACGTGATGGACCGACTGGCCGCCTCCTGTGCTGTAACAATTCTAACATTATCCGAATTGATATTTGGGTAATTAAAGTCCTCATTCCACTCACTAACTATCTGGAGGCTTATAGAATAACCCCATTAATGTGATTATACATTTTTGCTTCTCAATTCTAACCAAATGGATTCTGTCCTTCTCCCCTCAAGAACATCCTCCCTTTCCAACACCGCAATGTCTTCGTAAATCAATACTGCCATCCAACCTCCCTGTTTTTTCTTTACTTTTTCTGAACACTTTATATCCTCATTTATTAAATGCCCAGTATTCACCATTTTTAAGGCACATTTCTATTATTGCTACTACATCATATTCCCATACTGCTGTTTGTGCTTGTAGCTCACCAACCTTATTCACCACACTTTGTATGTTTACACACAAGGATTGTTATCCTGTCTTTGCATTTCTCGTAGTCCTTCTCAGTCTGCTTCGTCTAATATGGAACTACTCCCCTCTATAGTACTGTCCAACATTCTTACGTTATGCATCTTATTCCTGTTATCTACTTCTATATGCTGGTGCCCACCCCCCTGCCAATTTAGTTTAAACCGTCCCCAACCACACTAGTAAATCTGCCCACAAGAACATTGGTCCCAGTCCTGTTGAGGTGCAACCTGTCCCTTTTGAATAGGTGCCATCTGCCCCAGAATTGGTCCTAATGCCCAAGAATCTGAAGCCCTCCCTCCTGCACCATGCTTCAAGCCATGCATTGATCCTTCTTATCTTCCTATTTCTACTCTCGCTAGCACATTGCACTGGGAGTAATCCAGAGATTACTACCCTTGAGGTCCAACTCGTTAACTTTCTTCCTAGCTTCTGAAAATTTCACTGTGGGTATTCAATACTTGCCCTTTCTGTCATTTGCACCAATGTATACCATAACTTCTGGCTCACTCCCTTCCCCCTGCAGAATATCCTGCACCCTCTGCATGATATCCTTTACCCTGGAACCAGGGAGGCAACGCACCATGTCAAAGTGAGGCAAGAAAGAAAAGTGTGAAACAAAAACAAGAAATGCTGGATTCACTCAGCAGGTCTGGCAGCATCTGTGGAAAGAGAAGCAGAGTTAACGTTTCGGGTCAGTGACCCTTCTTCGGAACTTCCGAAGAAGGGTCACTGACCCGAAACGTTAACTCTGCTTCTCTTTCCACAGATGCTGCCAGACCTGCTGAGTGAATCCAGCATTTCTTGTTTTTGTTTCAGATTTCCAGCATCCGCAGTATTTTGCTTTTATTAAAGAAAAGTGTGAATTGTGCATGCTACTTTGTCTGCCCTGTTGAGGATTTGGAATGTCTTGCATTACTGTTCTGCAGTCCTGTAGCTTTTTATAAACGTCATTCATGAGTTGTGGGCAGTGCTGGAAGGACCAGCGTTTATTGCCCTTTCCTATACAAGTGGCTTGCTAGGCCATTTCAAAGGGCAGTTAAGGAGTCAACCACATTGCTGTGGGTCTGGAGTTGCATATGAGCCAGACCAGGTAAGGGTGGAAGATCTCCTTCCCTAAAGGAATCGGTGTTCTTTTTTTCTGGGTGGCCTGGTAGAACCCACAATTACAATCCCTGTTTTTCCTGTCTTCAAGGTACTCCAAGAGGGTTTGGAGGTATGTCTGTGTAAATTTGTGTGTCCGTCTCTGGTCTGATGACATCACCTGTGTTTAGAGAGCAGCAGGGTGTGCTTAGTGGTCATAACTCTGTACAAGCATAATAATATTGGTAATAGGCACAGTAAGGATATTAGAGAGTGAAGTGAAAGAGGCGAGTAGTGTTACTCTCACCTGTTTGTCTCCCCAGTATGCTGCTGGAGAGTGTAGGCTGAACTGTCTCTTAAAGGCTGCACAGAATTTTCTAGGTAGATGAGCTGCTTACATCAGTTTTACCCCAGTATTACACAAATGCCTGTCCCAATGAGAATGCAAATGTGCAGACCAAGGAAACTTTTATGTGTTTCTCCAACTAGAGGCTTCCAGTGAGGAAATTCCAGGCCGTAGATTCTGTACATTTTCTTGAACATTTTAACATAATATTTGTGGTTATTATCTTAATATATTCATCAAAAACTCAACGGTTATGCACACTTCATATTTACTTATGCCCCTGTTTATAATGGAAAATTCTTGGCCTCCACTTGCAGGAGGATGAAATTACAATGTGACTAGGTTAAATAACCAGTTTATTCTCTAAATGTAAGCATCGCAATTTAAAATGGAAAAAAAAAGTTAATGTACTAATTAGCCTTTTTGCTTATCTCTTATCTTTTTCTTCTTTCCTTTCAATTGGGAGGTGGTATGGCATGGTGTGTGGGAAAAGGAGCTTTCGACAGCTGGGCGTTGTGAGGAATATATCACCCTTAGTGTCTGCCTCTCCATCCTTCCCTTCAACCACTTTTGCTTCCCCATCCCTTCAGTCCCATTGCATCCCCATCTTTTTACTTTCCCATTCCCCTAGCTACCAACTCCCCTCATTCCTGTCACTACCCCTACGTAAATTGGACTTGTACACCATTGTAGGACGGCTATTGCAATTTTGAAGTGTGCTATGCACACTCTGTCCATTTGTACAGGATTAAATGTCCTAACAAGTGGTGCATAAAGCACTCCACATCAGGGTCCTCTTGACTCCACAAAAGTACTGTGCTCACGGCTGCCCTGTACTCAACCCCTCCAATACTGGCCCCCTCATCCACTCTTGGCTCAACCAGCTGGCCGTTTTCCTTTCCCCTCCCAACAGGTGAGCTGCAGCACAGTGCAGGTATGACAGTCACAGCTCAGTGACTGCACTGAAATGAGGTCCGAACCTGAAAATTATTTGGGCGTCCCAGAGCTGACTTTGGGTTGGCAGCATGGTTGCTATACTGACTTCACGCTCGTTTTGAGAATATGTTTAAAATTCAGTATTTTTAAAATTTTGTTTAAATGCTAATTTTGTATATTAGAAATTGCAGTTACTGAGAATAAACAGTAGATGAAAAAAAGATTCCAAAAGCTTTTTGAGCAATTTCTGGTAATCCAGTGGCCAAATTGTACAATCTCACTATATTGAACAACTCGAACTATAAAATAACAGTTATTATGTGTCACGCTGTGTGACACATTTAACATTGAAAATACCTACCTCGCACAGGTGGAACAGGTACTGCAGATGCTTATAATGAGCTGTCAATAAAATGTGCAACCTAGCATCAAATTGATAGATGGCTGTAGATAAGTACTAGTGGATCTCTGATGATTTTACACTGAGTTGGATATGCAGTTTTCCATCCCTGAACATATAAATGGTTCCCCCATGCCTGATTGCATCAGCATGTTGGTACTATGAAAAGAATAGGATGAAGTAAAAGCCCATTTAAGAGCGCAGAAGTGAAGATGGGTTGTTTGTTTCCAAACACACTTAAAGATCCTACTTTTCCTTCCACGGTTGGAAAACAGATTTTGGGACTGTTTCGGGGTCCCGGTAGCATCAGGGGAAGCAGTCACAGGTCCTGATTTTCACGTGGACAGCCTCTTAATTGGCTGGAGGGCAGTTTGAGTGGCCAATTAGCAGTAGCGGAGGACAGGAATGGAGGTAGGACTAAAAGAGTGCAGGCCCGATTTAAACAGATCACGACAGCATTACTCTGGCTGCTGTTTTACTGAATCAATTGAGGTATTGCTCATGAAGCAGGAAAGACAGAGGGCTGGAACCTGGGGCAAAGCTGCCCCTTGCTCTGCAAATGCAGACGTGGAGGCCCTCTTGGGTCATAGAGAGAGGAGGGAGGTTCTCTTTCTGCAGGGGGGCAAGAGGAGGCGACCCTGCCATAAAGCCTGGACAGAGGTGGCAGCAGATGGAGTGTGGTCAGGAGGAACTGGGTGCAGTGCAGGAAAAGGTTCCATGACATTATTCGCTCTGGCAAGTGTTAAAAGAGTTTTGTTTTTGTATTGAAAGCTTAGAATTCTGTGTGTTTTAAAAACTAAGGAAAGGAATTTTTCTCTGTGAACATTGATTGCTGAAACTTGGTGTGGTTGAACAGAATGAAATACACAGACTGCAAGGCACCTGTTTCCAAACAACTCAGCAATGGAATGATAGATCGAGATTTATGATTGTCAAGTGACTTCATTGTTGAAGTTAGTTTCAGTTTTGGATTGTGAAAAGACCAGTGAGCTGGACAAGGGGCAGGCAGTGAAATCTGGCTGTGACCTGCCCGGAGACTGGAGAAAAAGACCTGTCTCTATTAAAAAAAAGTCTTGCATCTCTTGAAAAGAAATCCTGCATTTGAAATGTGGCTGTGACCTGCCTGGAGAGAGAAAAAAGACCCAAGAAAAGAAAGAGTTACTTCTCTCTGAAGAGGAAGACTGTTTTTCAGAGAAGAAAACCCTGTATGTCAGAGGCAGCAAATTCCTATTGCCTCCAGTCTTTGAAGAATCCCTACCTCAAGAATGGTTCCTGTTGCCGCCTGTGATTTGGGAGATCCTGAAATCTGAAGAAAGATTCTACTGCTAGACTGCGTTTTTTTTAAACCCAAGCAGACCTGTTGCTATAACCTTTGCTGAAAGACTTGTGTGACGCCTACTGCAGACAAATTACCTTGAACGCCTACCCATCACACAACAACCTCGCCTGGAGAGACTTCGAGCGGCATCCGACTATTCGTCTCTGGGACACCTCACCATACCAAAATCATCCTACCAGAACGTGATAACATCAATCATTTTATTTTTTCCTTTTTATTCCTAAGAAACATCTGTGAAACAAAAAGAATCCTTTTTACCCGGTTAACCAGTTTTTGAATGTATGTGTGTGTGCATGAGGGCTATGTGAGCCGCATGGAAGATGGCAGGATCCCCAAAGACACATTGTACAGCGAGCTCGCCACTGGTATCAGACCCACCGGCCGTCCATGTCTCCGTTATAAAGACGTCTGCAAACGCGACATGAAATCGTGTGACATTGATCACAAGTCGTGGGAGTCAGTTGCCAGCATTCGCCAGAGCTGGCGGGCAGCCATAAAGACAGGGCTAAATTGTGGCGAGTCGAAGAGACTTAGTAGTTGGCAGGAAAAAAGACAGAGGCGCAAGGGGAGAGCCAACTGTGCAACAGCCCCAACAAACAAATTTCTCTGCAGCACCTGTGGAAGAGCCTGTCACTCCAGAATTGGCCTTTATAGCCACTCCAGGCGCTGCTTCACAAACCACTGACCACCTCCAGGTGCGTATCCATTGTCTCTCGAGATAAGGAGGCCCAAAAGAAAAAAAAGAATGAGGGCTACGAAGAATAAAGAGTTTAAAAATAAATTTTCACACAAAGATTTATCTCATTGCAGTTTATAAACTTAGTTTATTAATAAATAGTTCGTTTTGTTGTTTAAAGAATCCTGATTTGCTGTGCTTTATTCTGGGGGACAAAGAGAGTGTTTAATTTGGCTATTCTTTGGTAGGTGAAAGCCTTTCTTGATATGCTGTGACCTGTGGAGTAGTGGGACTGAATTAACAGTGCATTACTCCCACCTTGGTTGTAACACAAGATAAGTGCAACGCCAGACCTTCATGACATGCCTCTGGCTATTCAACCTCGGCAGATACTCCAGCTGAGGAGCCTGAGGGTATATTCTGCTCCTGAACATGGGAGGAGTGTGTGCCCAGGGTACTTGCTGAACCCTCAGCAAGGCTCAGAACTATAGTGCTGCTGAGGACCTGCCAGCACTGATGCATGCAGCTTTTTGTGTGAATGAGCTGTCGGCATTGGCCATCGAGGTCAGTAACGTCTTATCTTTTTTTCATTTTGTCCCTGTGGGAGAAATGAGTGCTCAATGCCCATGAAAGGGCACAGACCACAGGAGGGCTCCCAATCCTAAACATCGTCACTGACATAGAAGAGGGATCCATGGAGATTGCTAGGGTGGCTGACTACGAGCATGTCAGGGAAGGTGAGTTAGGCATCTCTGTTGGAGAGGGTGAATAGAAATTGCAATGTTTAGGATAAGGTAGTGCAGTACACTCCAGCCTGTGCAACAGTATGTTAAATACTCAGCTGCATTGGGAAGCCTCAGCACTGCAGAGTCTTCTGCTCTCCAAGGCTATGTCTCATGATCTCTCCTGTGTCTTCCACAGGTTGAAATGTCGAGGCAGAAAGACAGAGCACAGTGTTGCACCAGGCCAGCGCTGCCAGAGGAAGCATCGTCACACCTTACAAGTGCACCCTCCATCAGCTTAGATACGGTCACTTCAACGGGTCCTCATGCGGTAGGGTGGTACTGGGTGATAAGCATGGCACGAGTGATTAGGAGGAGATGAGAGAGGCAGCTGTGAGCAATCCCTCTCAGAGGACAGGCACAGTCCTGCTTTGCTGGGCACAGATGCAGGGCCTCTGGAGCCACAAGAAAGGAGGCTCTATGTAGACCTGCAGCAACAGATCTGTTCCCACATGTCTGAATTCCTTGAAGCATTGTGGGGTCATGGGCTGAGAATGGAGGAGTCTGTTCAGCTCATGTGTGCCACCGTGGCATGAGTTCCTCCATTGAAAGAGCGGCCGGAGTGCGTGCAGGAACTGCACACTGATGTTCACTGTATACATGCCACACTATGTAGCCATGACCGGTCAGTGGTGCAGATGGCACAGAGGTGATTGGAGGGAATGCCATTTGTGCTGCAACTGGTCTGCTCCAGCCATTGAGTGTCAGCCAAGGACAGAGGCAGTCACCGAGCAGGATGAGGGTGCCATCTCTCATGGGGTGCCATCATCATTGGCCTGTTTAGCCTCTCTGACTGAAGGACCATCTGTGCAGCAGGCCCCAGTGATGAAGACTGCAATGACACTGATGCAGCAGCTTCTGGACGTGCCTCCCCCCAACCCCCTCCCCATTAAAGTCTATTATATATTCCTCCATTGAATAACCATCTGTTCTCTCAAATCTATCAAAGTCTGTCCATGCCTCATTAGGCATTTAACAGATCATCTTTCTTGTAAATTTCATTCAAGAACTCTAATAGAATGTCCAAACCTTCATCAGTATCCAGCTGACGGCCATCCTTTTTTTAAAAAATTCATTCATGAGATGTGGGCGTCGCTGGCCAGGCCAGCATTTATTGCCCATCACTAATTGTCCTCGGGAAGGTGGTGGTGAGCTGCCTTCTTGAACCGCTGCAGTCCATGTGAGGTAGGTACACCCACAGTGCTGTTAGGAAGGGAGTTCCAAAATTTTGACCTAGCGACAGTGAAGGAATGGTGATATAGTTCCAAGTCAGGATGGTGTGTGACTTGGACGGGAAGTTGCAGGTGGTGATGTTCTCATGCATCTGCTGCTCTTGTCCTTCTAGTTGGTTCACAAAATAGTTTATTTCTGATTTACTTCTGGTAGGAAGCGACAATGCCATGGCCATACCTTGTTTCTTCTTTGGTAGGAACCCGTGTCTACATATCCACTTAATTTGTCCACTGCTTATATGGTTCCGACTGCGAGAACATTGTGGGGTAATCATTCCCCAACAATTTACACTTGCTTTCTGACATTTCTCTCAATGGCTCCTAGGATTTTAGTCTTCAGTCTGATTGTTTTTTTCCCCCTTCGTTTCCAACCTTCATCTTTAGGCAACCAGTCTCTGCTACAATGTTATATTCCAGAAAGCCAGTTGGTGAAGGATAGTACTGGAACCAAGTGAAACATTACAAGCATACATCTCCTAACTCAATCACAGCATAGTTTCTGTAAGTGTATTTTTGAAGGAGGAGGAGAGGTGACTTAATAGAGACATATAAGATAATCAGAGGGTTAGATAGGGTGGATAGTGAGAGTCTTTTTCCTCGGATGGTGATGGCAAACACGAGGGGACATAGCTTTAAGTTGAGGGGTGATAGATATAGGACAGATGTTGGAGGTAGTTTCTTTACCCAGAGAGTAGTAGGGGCGTGGAACGCCCTGCCTGCAACAGTAGTAGACTCTCCAACTTTAAGGGCATTTAAGTGGTCATTGGATAGACATATGGATGAAAATGGAATAGTGTAGGTCAGATGGTTTCACAGGTCGGCGCAACATCGAGGGCCGAAGGGCCTGTACTGCGCTGTAATGTTCTAATTCTAATGTTCTAATTTTGTATGTGCTCAAGTGAAAACCCAGTTAATACAATTAAGAAGGTCTTCCATGATGAGGGCACAAATCTCTGTGACCATCTGCCTGGAGAGTCGCAGTCTCCTTTGTCACCGGTTCTCTGCTTCTCCAGGTAGCTCCATCTTTGGTGATACGACGGATGCTGAGGCTATGGCCTTTGTTGCCTCCTCTGCCTTCCTCATGCCCTGGGCTCTGCCTTCCTGTGAAAGAAGTTGTTCCTCATTGCCGTTGGACCCGAAATCTGAGCATCATGCCGTCCTAGGGCTCGAGTGGCCTGCCAATTGTGTCTGGAAGCCTGAATCCTCCCTCTTATACCCACGATGCCAGAAGGGCGATGACACCCTGCACTGTCCAAGTTATACAAAACACACTCCTTTTTTTCTACAAAATTGGGGGGGGGTGTTTAAACTAATTTGGCAGGGGGATGGGAGACAGAGTGGAAGCACAGTAGGGGATGATGTACAATCAAATATAGAAGAGAAGCTAAGTCAGTCTGGAGGACAGAGTAAATGTAGATCTGTTAAGGCTCAGGCAAATAATGCAATGCTGGATTGTATCTATTTTCATGCAAGGAGTCTTACTAGTAAGGCAGATGAATTGAGGGCGTTGATTAACACATGGGAATATGATATTATTGCTATCACTGACACATGGTTAAGGGAAGGGCAGGACGGGAAGCTTAATATCCCAGGGTATAGAATCTTCAGATGTGATAGGGAAGGGGGTAAAAGAGGAGGTGGCATTGCACTGTTGATTAAGGAGTCAAATACTGCAGTAAGGAGGGATGATATCTTAGAAGGTTCCTCTAATGAGGCCATATGGGTAGAACTTAAAAACAAAAAGGGGCAATCACTTTGCTAGGAGTGTACTACAGGCCTCCAAACAGTCAGGCAGAGATAGAGGAGCAGATATGTAGGCAAATCTCAGAGAGGTGCAAAAATAATAGGGTAATAATAGTAGGGGATTTCAACTTCCCCTATATTAGAGGGGATAGTATTAGTGCAAAGGCTTAATGGGGGCAGAATTCTTCAAGTGCATTTAGGAGAGCTTTTGAACCAGCACATAGAGAGGAGCGGTACTGGACTTTATCCTAGGGAATGAAGCCGGACAAGTGGTAGATGTGGCAGTGGGGGAGCATTTCGGGGATAATGACCATAAAACTATAAGATCTAAGGTAGTTATGGGAAAGGACATAGAGGGACTGGAAATAAAAGTACTGAATGGGGAAGGCTGATTTCAATATGATAAAACAGGATCTGGCCAAAGTGAACTGGGAGCAGCTTCTTAGAGGAAAGTTTAGATCAGACCAGTGAGAGTAATTCAGAAAGGAAATTGTGACGGTTCAGGACCAACATGTTCCTGTAAAGGTGAAGGGTAGGACCAACAAATCAAGGGAACCCTGGATGTCAAGGGATATAGAGGATTGGATAAGGAAAAAAAAGGAGGCTTATGGCATATTCAGACCACTGAAAACAGCGGAGGCCCGAGAGGAGTATAGAAAGTGTAGGGGGGTACAAAAAAATAATTAGGAGAGCGAAGAGGGGGCATGAAAAATCACTGGCAGACAAGATAAATGAAAATCCCAAGGCGTTTTATAAGTTGTTAAGGGCAAGTGGATAACCAGGGAAAAGGTGGGGCCCATTAGGGATCAAAGAGGCAATCTGTGTGTGGAGCCGGAGGACATAGGTGAGGTTTTGAATGATTACTTTTCATCTGTATTCACTTTGGAGAGGGATGATGTAGGTGTAGAGATCAGGGAGGGAGATTGTGATATACTTGAACAAATTAGCATTGAAAAGGAGGATGTATTAGAGGGCTTGAAGGTGGATAAATCCCCAGGCCCAGATGAGATGTATCCCTTGCTGCTATGTGAGGCAAGGGAGGTGATAGCAGGGGCTATGACACAAATTTTCAAATCCTCTCTGGCCACAGGAGAGGTACCAGAGGACTGAAGGACAGTGAATGTGGTGTCATTATTCAAGAAGGGTAGCAGGGATAAACCAGGTAATTATAGGCCCGTGAGTCTTTAACGTCAGTGGTAGGGAAATTATTGGAAAAGTTTCTGAGAGACGGGATTAATCTCCACTTGGAGAGGCAGGGATTGATCAGAGATAGTCAGGGGAAAATCGTGTCTAAAAAATTTCATTGAATTTTTCAAGGCGGTGACTAGATGTGCAGATGAGGGTAAAGCAGTTGATGTAGTCCACATGGACTTCAGGAAGGCTTTTGATAAGGTCCCACATGGGAGATTGGTTAAGAAGATAAGAGCCCATGGGATCCAGGGTAATTTGGCAAATTGGATCCAAAATTGGCTTAGTGGAAGGAGGCAGAGGGTGATGACCTGAAATGTTAACTCTGCTTCTCTCTCCACAGATGCTGCCAGACCTGCTGAGTATTTCCAGCGTTTCTTGTTTTTATTTCAGATTTCCAGCATCCGCAGTATTTTGCTTTTATTTTAGTGATGGTCAAGGGTTGTTTTTGCAAATAGAGGCCTGTGACCAGTGGGGTACCACAGGGATCGGTGCTGGAACCTTTACTGTTTGTCGTGTACATTAATGATTTAGACGTGAATATAGGAGGTATGGTTAGTAAGTTGGCAGACGACGTGAAAACTGGTGGTGTCATAAATAGTGAGGAGGAAAGCCTTGTAGTACAGGATGATATCGATGGGCTGGTAAGATGGGCGGATCAGTGGCAGGTGGAATTTAATCCTGAGAAGTATGAGGTGATGCATTTTGGGAGGACTAACAAGGCAAGGGAATATACAGTGGATCTTAGGACCCTAGGAAGTACAGAAGGTCAGAGAGACCTTGCGGTGCTTGTCCATAGATCACTGAAGGCAGCAGCACAGGTAGATAAGGTGGTTAGGAAGGCATACAGGTTACTTGCCTTTATTAGCCAAGGCATGGAATATAAGAGCAGGGAGGTTGTGTTGGAGCTGTATAAAATGCTAGTTAGACCAAACTGGAGTACTGTGTACAGTTCTGGGCACCACACTACAGGAAGGATGTGATTGCACTGGAGAGGGTGCAGAGGAGATTCACCAGGATGTTGCCTGGGCTGGAGCATTTCAGCTATGAAGAGAGACTGGATAGGCTG
The DNA here is from genome assembly GCF_036365525.1 of Heterodontus francisci. Classification (NCBI taxonomy): domain Eukaryota; kingdom Metazoa; phylum Chordata; class Chondrichthyes; order Heterodontiformes; family Heterodontidae; genus Heterodontus; species Heterodontus francisci. The sequence continues at coordinate 126,047,564 of NC_090371.1, read as the reverse complement.
GGGTTGTTTTCCTTGGAGCAGAGAAGGCTGAGGAGGGACCTGATTGACGTATACAAAATTATGAGGGGCATTTATAGGATAGATAGGAAGAAACTTTTTCCCTTAGCCGAGGGTTCAATAACCAGGGGGCATAGGTTTAAGGTAAGGGGCAGGAGGTTTAGAGGGGATTTGAGGAAAAATGTTTTCACCCAGAGGGTGGTTGGAATGTGGAACACACTGCCTGAAGGGGTGGTCGAGGCAGGAACCCTCACAACATTTAAGAAATATTTAGATGAGCACTTGAAACGTCATAGCATTCAAGGCTACGGGCCAAGTGCGGGAAAATGGGATTAGATTGGACAGGTGCTTGATGGTCGGCGCAGGTGCCTTGGGCCGAAAGGCCAGTTTCTGTGCTGTAAAACTCTATGACACTATGACTCCCAGCAACCTGGGCACACCCAATGGCACTTGTGTGCCAATGGCTGAGTTCCCCTCTGAGCCGTTCTCCCTTTTATACACACACCTAATTTCTTGGGTGGCCATGAGTGCCCGCAGCCCCCCCCCCCACCTTTGTGTTGCTGCTTCCATGCACCTGGTCTGCCCCTGACTCACTATGCAGTCCATGCGCCCCCACCAAAATGCCAGCATGTCCCTCTGAGCTCTCAATGAGCTCTTTAACTACCTGAGTTGGACTAATTTGTGGATTGGGCGGGTTCTCTGGGCCAACCTCCCCTTCCCCTGATGAAACTTGCCAGCGGCGGCAATGGGAAACAGGCATGCTGGCTGATGCCATTATTTTCATCACCCACCTGCCTCCATTCCCACCCCCAGTGGGGCCTGAAAATCCAGCCCAAGAGTTAATACCGTCTATTTGTCTAGTTTTATATCTAATGATTAGTTCAGTTTTTAATTTTTAAATTACTTCCTTCAGCTGCATTACTCAGGAAAAGGCATTGTTAATTTTTATGACTCAGGGCAAACTTGTACTTTCAGTTAAAAATTAAGTCTGTTAATCATTATTTCTTAACTGTCACAAGTCAAGTGTTCTCCCAGAAACTCAGTTTGCACAATTACGTTTACACTAACAGTTCACTTGCAGAATGTTCTGTAAATTAAAAACACATTAAGTACATACAGAGGAGAGCATTATTAATGTTTTGTAAAAGATTGTAATTAACACCATTAAGTTTAAGTGAATGAGGAATGTTTCATAGATTCAATCTTGTTTTCCTTGGGGGAGAAAAGATTAGGGTGGATTTTCGGAAATAACACTCTGATGCACAGTTTGAATGGACAATAAATCCTAGAAAGTGCTAGGAAATTTCTAATATTTATTCTTAGCAGGTGATGTTCCATGCCAGCATCTGATTTCATAAAATTGAGGTTTCAAAATAAATTAGAATTAATGTTAAAGTTTGAGTTAGTAGCTCTCTGACTTCTGAGTTAGAAGACTGTGGATTCAACCACCAGTCGAATGACTTGCTAATATTTTAATGCCAACCTGTATTACAAGAGGCACTGCCCTTCAGATGGATTGTTAAGCCAAAGCCACTTCTCTCTATTCCAGAGATTCAGATGGGCGTTAAAGATTCCATGTTATTGTTTGAAGAAGCGCAGAGAATTCTGTTACTGCCTTGGTCAACATTCTCTCTGGAACCATTTAGTCATCTCATTGCGTTTTTGTGGTCTTCCTGTATAAAAGTGACTCCCATGACAAGTAACTTATCATTTTTAAGGTGTTTTTCGAAGAGATGTGATAGCACTGTATAAATGCAAGTCTTAATGTAAATTTAAGGAGGTTATTTAACTTAAATAATGCTCACAGACCCATAGAGATTTTTCAAATCGACAAGTCTAACTGGAATTAAAATTTACTGGAATTTTTAATATCATCCACAGATATGTCGAAGACACAACTATCAGAAGCAGTTAATGATTTGTGGAAATACAATCTATCAAAGGGAGGCAGTAAACCTTGTGACTTTTAATCTCAAGATATTGTAGAGAAGCAATTTAAAAATGTAAATAGAATGTTGCCACACATAACCAGAAGAGTAGATTAGAAGTCTACAGAAGTAATGCTGGGAGTTTATAATGCACTGGTTGGTATGAACTCACTTTTAGTACTGTGGAACTCAAATCAATACACTTCAAAAGAAACATGCATACATTGTGGAGGGTGCAGGGGATTATAAGAAGAATGACCTTGCGAGACGAATGTGCAGGGTCATGGGTAGAAGGCGGGAGAATGGCACTAAGTAAATCGCTCTTTTGGAGAGCCAGTGCTGACACGATGGGCCGAATGGCCTCCTTCTGTGCTGTAACAATTCTATGATTCTGTGAGAAGCAATAGGCCATGATGAAAGCTTTGAGAAAAGAACAAGTTATGAGAGCATATTGTCAGCTTTAATAACGTACTAAATGGTACAGATAGTTTCATGATGAGTCAGACCAGTCGGACAAAAGAAAATCCATAGGCTGTATTGATTAAGCCTGAACTACAGTGGAGTTAGGCCTGGAGTCAGACATGCTGGTGGTAATTGGGGAGCTGGCTGAGGGCCTGTTTGCAGCAGAACCTCTGTCCACACCAAACCTGGATGGCCCTACCATCTGAGGTGGGAGGCTGATGGGAATTTGTAGGCCAGGAACTTCCTCATCTTCAGCCTGGTTTACATAGAGCAGCTGGTATGCTGGGCTCAAGCCAGGTGTACTGGCCCTAGCTCTGCTATAATGGGGCCTGCCTGAGGGATTCAACCTGTCCTCCTCCAATAAATTATGCCCTCTTCTGTATTTTTGATATCAACCTTTTTTGGCTGGTGGTACTGGCAGCACTTTGAGCAGCTCCATTTGCCACCTCCCACCTATGCTCTGGAAGGTGCCCAAAATGTGTCCATAGTAACATGGGTGCTCAGTGGTCATATGTTAATGAGGGAACCTCTCTTTGACCTTGGATAGTTTTGTGAGGTCAGGCAAATCTCAGAGAGGTGTAAAATAATAGGGTAATAATAGTAGGGGATTTCAACTTCCCCAATATTAACTTGGATAATCATAGTGCAAAAGGGGGCAAAATTCTTAAAGTGCATACAGGAGAACTTTTTGAGCCAGCACGTAGAAAGTCCTACAAGAGAAGGGGCAGTACTGGACCTAATCCTACGGAATGAAACCGGACAAGTGGTAGAAGTGTCAGTGGGAGAGCATGTCGGGGATAGTGACCATAATGCCTGTAAGATTAAAGGTAGTTATGGAAAAGGACAAAGATGGACTGGAAAGAAAGGTACTGAATTGGGGGAAGACCGATTTCAATATGATGAAACAGGATCTGGTCAAAGTGGACTGGGAGCAGCTACTTGTAGGAAAGTCTACATCAGACCAGTGGGAGTCATTCAAAAAGGAAATAGTGAGAGTTCAGGGCCAACATGTACCCGTTAAGGTGAAGGGTAGGACCAACAAGTCCAAGGAATCCTGGATGTCAAGGGATATAGAATATTGGATATGGAAAAAAAAGGAGGCTTATGGCAGATTCAGAGGGCTGAAAACAGCGGAGTACCTAGAGGAGTATAGAAAGCGTAGGGGGGTAATTAATAAAGTAAGTAGGAGAGCAAAGAGGGGGCATGAAAAAACACTGGCGGTCAAGATAAAGGAAAATCGCAAGGCATTTTATAAGTATAGTAAGGGCAAGAGGATAATCAGGGAAAGAGTAGGGCCCATTAGGGACCAAAGTAACAATCTGTGTGTGGAGCCGGAGGACCCAGGTGAGGTTTTAAATGATTACTTTTCATCTGTGTTCACTATAGAGAAGGACGATGTAGATGTAACGATCAGGGAGGGGGATTGTGATATACTCGAACAAATTAGCATTGAAAGGGAGGAGGTTTTAGTCAGCTTAAAAGTAGATAAATCCCCAGGCCCAGATGAGATGTATCCCAGGCTGCTATGTGAGGCAAGGGAGGAGACACAAATTTTCAAATCCTCTCTGGCCACAGGAGAGGTACCAGAGGATTGGAGGACAGCGAATGTGGTACCATTATTTAAGAAGGGTAGCAGGGATAAACCAGGTAATTACAGGCCGGTGAGTCTAACATCAGTGGTAAGGAAATTATTGGAAAAAATTCTGAGACAGGATTAATCTCCACTTGGAGAGGCAGGGATTAATCAGGGATAGATAAATATGGCTTTGTCATGGGGAGATCATGTCTAACAAATTTGATTGAATTTTTCGAGGAGGTGACTAGAGATGTAGATGAGGGTAAAGCAGTTGATGTAGTCTACATGGACTTCAGTAAGGCTTTGGATAAGGTCCCACATGGGAGATTAGTTAAGAAGACCATGGGGTTCAGGGTAATTTGGCAAATTGGATTCAAAATTGGTTTAGTGGCAGGAGGCAGAGGGTGATGGTAGAAAGTTGTTTCTGTGAGTGGCAGCCTGTGACCAGTGGGGTACCGCAGGGATCGGTGCTGGGACCCTTATTGTTTGTAGTGTAGATTAATGATTTAGACGTGAATATAGGAGGTATGATCAGTAAGTTCGCATATGACAGGAAAATTGTTGGTGTCATAAATAGTGAGGAGGAAAGCCTTAGATTACAGGACAATATAGATGGGCTGCTAAAATGGGCGGAGCAGTGACAAATGGAGTTTAATCCTGAGAAGTGTGAGGTGATGCACTTTGGGAGGTCTAACAAGTCAATGGAATATACAATGGATGGTAGGGCCCAAGGGAGTACAGAGGGTCAGAGGGACCTTGGGGTGCTTGTCCATAAATCACTGAAGGCAGCAGCACAGGTAGATAAGGTGGTTAGGAAGGCATACGGGATACTTGCCTTTATTAGCCGAGGCATAGAATATAAGAGCAGGGAGGTTATGATGGAGCTATATAAAATGCTGGTTAGGCCACAGATGGAGTACTGTGTACAGTTCTGGTCGCCACACTATAGGAAGGATGTGATTGCAATGGAGAGGGTGCAGAGGAGATTCACCAGGATGTTGCCTGGGCTGGAGCATTTCAGTTATGAAGACAAACTAGATAGGCTAGGGTTGTTTTCCTTGGAGCGGAGAAGGCTGAGGGGGGACCTGATTGAGGTATACAAAATTATGAGGGGCATTGATAGGATTGATAGGAAGAAACTTTTTCCTTTAGCGGAGGGGTCAATAACTAGGGGGCATAGATTTAAGTAAGGGGCAGGAGGTTTAGAGGGGGAGTTGAGGAGGAATTTTTTCACCAAGAGGGTGATTGGAATGTGGAACACACTGCCTGAAGGGGTGGTAGAGGCAGGAACACTCACAACATTCAAGAAATATTTAGATGAGCACTTGAAATGCCATAACATACAAGGCTACGGGCCAAGTGTGGGAAAACGGGATTATTTAGGACGGGTGCTTGATGGTCAGCACAGGCGCTTTGGGCCGAAAGGCCTGTTTCTGTGCTGTAAAACTCTACGACTCTAAGAAGGAATAAGTTATTTTCATTACTTTTTGTCAGATTATATTTTTGTTAAAGATATGTTCATGTAAACTACTCTGGAAATACTGTTTATACATGTTGTAGTTGTGATTACAGAAACAACAAGCATGCAACCCAACGTGCTAACTTTATGAGTATTGTTATTCTATTCAGGGAAATTATGTACAAGTAATATTTTACATTTTAATCTATAAGTTTTTTTAAGTGGGGAGGGAGTGTAGTGTATTGTGATAGCTAAGCATTTGTATACTGCTATACTGTCTCTCTGCCGCCCCCTCTGTTGGGAGGTGTAATACACTACACCTAAAGTGTGGTGAACATAATACTCTCGTTGTGGCCTAACCAGGGCTTTATAAAGGTTCAGCATGTCTTCCCTGCTTTTGTACTCAATGCCTCTATTTGTGAAGTCCAAAGTCTCCTATTCTTTGCTAATTACTCAATATGTTCTGCCACCTTCAAAGATCTATGTGCATGAGCTCCTAGCACACTCTTTAGAACTGTGCCATTAAGTCTCTATTGCCTTTCCCTGTTTCTTCTGCCAAAATGCAACACCTCACACTTCTCTGTAATAATTCTCAAGATGTTTGAAGCCTCAAAATGTAATAAATGTTTGGAATAATCTATCAGGCAAGGTACTGGGATCGAAAATATTAATCAAAATGTGGTTCCTTGCTAGATTGGAATTATGCTTTATCCATCCAGCTTTGATGGATTGAAAGGCCTATTCTCAGCACTGACTTTCTGTTATGTCTGTTTGATCTTATAAAAATGATTTGTTTGAGTAATTGTTTCAATGTAGGATTGAACATATAGTGACTTGGATGATCCATTATCCATGAATTGCACATCTTTTAAGGTCCATGTAAATTTACAACTTCTCAGGTTAGAATAGTGTGGAATGAAATGTTTGAGTGTATATACGTATGTTTATATGTTGTGTAATATTGGAGAACCACTTCTTGCAGATCTAGTGTCAGTAGCAGCCAGCAGTGTAAATGCAGCATTCGTTGAATATACTGCAATTTGCTCTCAGTTGCTAATCTGGGTTCAATTTTGTACAAGCCAATAACGTGACTTTGGACAAACCTCAACTTGAAACAAGTTCAAGTGATGGAGATACCATTAAAAATCCATGGACAGCAGGTCCAAACCATATTACAACAATGTGTATTTAGATAAAGCCTTTAAAGTAATAAAATATCCGAAGGCACTTCACAGAACGTAATAAAGCAAAATTTGACACTGAGCCACATAAGGAGATATTGGGGCAGATGACCAAAAGCTTGGTAAAAGAGGCAGTTATTAAGGAGTGTCATGCTCACATGATGTGCGGTGATTGAAATACAGAACCCAAATTGAAGAGTTATCAAAATTGACTTCCCTTTTAAAAAGTGGACAGTGTGCTGTAAAATGGCTGCTGAAGGTCAAACCTGTATATTCAAACTGTCTTACTGTCAGTTAAGGACAAAAGGATACATTCAAGCTAAGAAGTGTCAATTACACCATTCTGAACCCATCAAGCGACATTTTTGAATTGAATGGATTCTTCTGAAACCAAGAAGGTAAGAAGTAGCCACATCCTGGGCCATTGTAGGGAGGGGGAATATGTGTCTCACAATAGAAGTACCATTTTGACCTTACAAAGTAGCTCTCTGAAGACAGAGAGAATCAGAACAAACATCACAAAATTGTGTCCAGCTGAGAACTGGGAGAAATTCAGCAAAAGCCAAAGAAGGAGCCCTGCTGTGAATTCCGTATTTCAGCTTGTGCAGCAGAGAACTGAAGGTGATCCCCTGTATTGTGATTGAAGACTCAGCTACCAGAGGAATCTACAAAATCCAGGCCTGCAACTTTAAAAGAGAAACCAACCTCTGAGAAGATTCAACAGGTTTACTGTAAACCCCGAAAACCTACCTCACTTCAAACCACTTACCCCTTTTCCTCTCTCTCTCTCTTTTCTGTGTGTGTGTGTGTGTGTGCGCGCACGCACGCATGCGTGTGTGAGTTGAATGTGTATGTGGGTTTGGTTGCAACCATTTCAGGAAGAATATTTCTCAAATAGTTAATATTCTGTTTTAAACCTACAAGAAAACCTGTCGCTGTCTGTTTATTTGACAAGTAAAACACAAAGAGGTTAAAACCCGAGTAACAAAAACACTTGCTACAGTCACTTGGGTGTTGAACAGCGGAAACCACCCATGGCCCTACTACCTGGCCATAACAAATGTGGTTTGAAGAAGGAAAGAGAGGAAGGGAGGTTTCGGGACGGAATTCCAGAGCTTAGAGCCTGGGCAGCTGAATGCACGGCTACTAGTGGTGGAGCAAGGAAAAGCGGGGATGCTCAAGAGACCAAAATTCAGAGTCATATATTTCAGAGAGTTGTGGGGCTGGAGGAGATTAGAGATAAGGAGGGGCGAGACCATTGTTATGACCAGGTGTAAAAGGGGTCTTGGAGTCCTTCTCAGCTTTCACCTAGTCTTACTGTAACAGGGTTTTATTTTTAACACATCGTGTTTTGTGCTCCCCCTTGGTGAATCCTTGTTTACTGCTTTCCAATTATAAGGCAAAGAAACCAGCACAAACAGGTTTTCTTAGGTTTAAAGGGGAAAGGTTGAAATTTATTAAACTTAAACTCTAATTCGGTTGATGCCTACAGATACACGATGCGGCCACGCTTGCATGCATACACTACTTACATGCAGATGTAAGAGTCAGAACAGAGCAGAAGAAATAAAGTGGAAAAGTTTGAGGCAATCTCTGAAGAGGGTTTTTGTTTTGGATCTTCGCGCTCACTGTAGAGTCCTTGATTGTAGGTAGATTTTGCTTTTCATTGGGGCCCAGTATTCTTAAACCTTGTTCACATTCAGAGACTTTTCTCTCTTGGGGTTCATGTGTCTTCAGTGGATTTGGAGTTCTGTGAGAAAGAGATGGGAGCAGACAGAAGAGGCTTTGGTCGAGCCAACCAGGAGCGGTCTTTTCAGTCCAGGAGCAAACAGACACTGAGTTCAAATTGTTTGTACAATTCAGTAAAAAACAGGTTGCCAAGCAAGCTAGTCACATGACCAACTGGTCTGACCACGTCTGTGGATTCTCTGGTCTTGGCCAACTCTGGAATGTCTCTTCTTACACACAAAACCTGGTGCTCAAAGTCAACTGTGGGTTAAATTGAATAAGGGAAGTAACCCCTTTGTCTCCACAAGCACTGTCTGTTAATATGCAAATGTCTTGCCAGCCAGGGGCCCGGTGATTTTTTGAACATGTCCTTTCTTCAACAGTTTTCAAATCAATGGTCATATGACAAAATTAATATGCCTCATTCTTGGCAGGTGGGGGTCCAGCATGACACCACGGAGGACTTGAAAACAAGGATTAGAATTTAATAACAAGGCATTGCGTAACCAGCAGCCAGCATAGATCACTAAGCACAGGGTGAATGGGACATGGTGTGAGTAAGGACACAGGCAGCAGAGTTTTGGATGACCCCAAGTTTATGGAGAGTAGACTATTAGAATATGGGAGACTGGCCAGGAGTGCATTGGAATAATCAAGTCTAGAGGTAACAAAGGCCTTGCTGAAGGTTTCAACAGCAGATGTATTGAAGCAGGGGTGGAGTTGGGCGATGTTATGGTGGCAGAAATAGGTGGTCTTAGTGACAGCGCAGATATGTGGTCAGAAACTCACTTTGTGTCAAATATGACACCAAAGTTACAAACAGACTGGTATAGGCTCAGACAGTTGCCGGCGAGAGGGGTGGAGTCGGTGATAACATTTTGCATAATAATTCTGAAACTTAGAACCAAAAAAAAATTAAGGGGCTGAATTTCCTTGGAGCCACTACTTTGACTTTGCCGGAATTTTGGGAGAAACTCTGTTTACACACGTAAAGTGGGTTCGCACTGCACTTCTGTTGAAGTTAGACTGTCGTAGCAGATGAAGCTCACAGGAAACGCATCCTGTGGCGGGCAGCATTCTGTGGTGTCTACCTGTCATGGAATTGCCTTTCCATGTCAAACTAAATTGTTAGAACATTATCTTGTAAATTTTACTTGTAGCTATTCACCTGCCCATACTAAGCAAGTTGTGTAGAGTCTGTCAGGCCAAACAGTTTACAATCTGTGGTAAGGAGCTGGCTCAGTTTTCCAGACGTCCCTTATTATTCAATACTGTACTTTTTGTGCTCTTATGGTTACTGCCTTGAGTTATCCCAATAGTTCAAAATCAATCTTGGATTATTGGACCAGAAATATATAATGATTTGAAACAAAAACCTTTTTTATTTTATTCTTTTTGTGTGTGAATGTAAAACCTGTAGATTGACTTTGTAAAGGGATAATGTCTTAATGACAATATTTGAAATTTTTTTTGGAAACAGAAATTTTGAAAGATTTGTATGTCCTTGTCATGGTAATAAACATAAGTGACACGATATGTTTCAATATCATTTATGGTATAGCACCATGTATTTGCAAACAATGGCATAATGGTTTGCAGAACACTTTATAGGTGCTGAGACAGTAAGTTACAAATTTACTCATATCTGCTTCAAACAGTTACCTTGCAATCACCTCCAGATGGCTGTTAAAGACAACCGGAGGATTTAGTTTAGTTTAGAGATACAGCACTGAAACAGGCCCTTTGGCCCACTGAGACTGTGCCGACTATCAACCACCCATTTTATACTAATCCTACACGAATCCCATATTCCTACCACATCCCCACCTGTCCCTATATTTCCCTACCACCTACCTATACTGGGGGCAATTTATAATGGCCAATTTACCTACCAACCTGCAAAGTCTTTTGGCTGTGGGAGGAAACCGGAGCACCCGGAGAAAACCCACGCAGACACAGGGAGAACTTGCAAACTCCACACAGGCAGCACCCAGAATTGAACCCGGGTCACTGGAGCTGTGAGGCTGCGGTGCTAACCACTGCGCCACTGTGCCGCCCAGTCTGGAATAGATTATTTTAACAATTTTCTAATTATTAAGAACTGCTTTTGACCTGTGTAGACTAGTACAACGAATGAACGTTCAAGAAATTATCTGCTTAATGGTTCCTGAATGGTATATTGTGAGTGTTTGTAACAGACAACAGAGGTGTAAACCAATCTGTTTGCAACCTGGGTGTCACATTTTACCCAGAGATTAGCTGCCAACCATATATTTGTGCCATTGCAAAGACTGCCTATTTCCACCTCCATAACATCGCCTGACCTCGCTGCTTTCTCAGCTCATCTGTTGAAACCCTCATTTATGCCTTCGTTACCTCAATATTTGGACTTTTTCAACGCACCTGTGACTGCTTTCCCACATTATACCCTCCTTAAACTTGTCATCCAAAACTGCTGCCCGTGTCTGAACTCACACCAAGTTCCGTTGCCCTAATGCGCCTTTGCTCGCTGACCTATGTTGGCTCCCGGTCTAGCAACGTCTTGATTTCAAAATTCTCATCCTTTTTTGAAAGCCTCCATGGCCTTGCCCCTCCCTAACTCTGTAATCTCCTCCAGCCCCACAACCCTCCAAGATATCTGTACTCCTCTAATTCTGGCCTCTTGAGCATCTCCAATTTTAATTGCTGCACCTTAGATGGCTGTGTCTTCAGCCGCCGAGAATCTAAGCCCTGGAATTCCCTCCCTGCATCTCTCTGCTTCTCTACCTCGATTTCTTTAAAGCCTACCTCTTTGACCAAGCTTTTGGTCATCTGACCTAATATTGCGTTAAGTGGTTCGGTGTCCTATTTTGTTTTATAATGATGCTGTGAAGCGCCTTGGGACATTTCATTACATTAAGTGTGCTATATAAAGATAAGTTGGTGTTGGTGGTGTGTATTTGAGATAACATAAACATAGAAACATAGAAAATAGGAGCAGGAGTAGGCCATTCGGCCCTTCGAGCCTGCTGCGCCATTCATGATCAATGCTGATCATCCAACTCAGTAACCTGTTCCCACTTTCCCCCCATATCCTTTGATCCCTTTTGACCCAAGAGCTATATCTCACTCCTTCTTGAAAACATACAGTGTTTTGGCCTCAACTGCTTTCTGTGGTAGCGAATTCCACAGGCTCACCACTCTCTGGGTGAAGAAATTTCTCCTCATCTCAGTCCTGAAAGGTTTAGTCCATATCCTTAGACTATGACCCCTGGTTCTGGACTCCCCCACCATCGGGAACATCCTTCCTGCATCTATCCTGTCAAGTCCTGTTAGAATTTTATAGGTTTCTATGAGATCCCCCTCACTCTTCTGAACTCCAGCGAATATAATCCTAAACGACGCAATCTCTCCTCGTACGTCAGTTCCGCCATCCCAGGAATCAGTCTGGTAAACCTTCGCTGCACTCGCTCTATAGCAAGAACATCCTTCCTCAGATAAGGAGACCAAAACTGCACATAGTATTCCAGGTGTGGCCTCACCAAGGCCCTGCAAAATTGTAGCAAGACATCCCTGCTCCTGTACTCAAATCCTCTCGCTATGAAGGCCAACATACCATTTGCCTTTTTTACCGCCTGTTGCACCTGCATGCTTACCTTCAGTGACTGGTGTACGAGAACACCCAGGTCTCGTTGCATATTCCCCTCTCTCAGTTTATAGCTGTTCAGATAATCTTCCTTCCTGTTTTTGTGTCCAAAGTTGATAACCTCAGATTTATCCACATTATACTGCATCTGCCATGCATTTGCTCACTCACTCAACCTGTCCAAATCACCCTGAAGCCTCTCTGCATCCTCCTCACAACTCACCCTCCCACCCTGTTTTGTGTCATCTGCAAATTTGGAGATATTACATTTAGTTCCCTCATCTAAGTCATTAATATATATTGTGAATAGCTGGGGTCCCAGCACCGATCCCTGCAGTACCCCCTAGTCACTGGCTGCCATTTGGAAAAAGACCCGTTCATTCCTACTCTTTGTTTCCTATCTGCCAACCAATTTTCTATCCATCGCAATACACTACCCCCAATTCCATGCGCTTTAATTGTACACGTTAATCTCTTATGTGGGACTTTGTCGAAAGCTTTCTGAAAGTCCAAATAAACCACATCCACTGGCTCCCCCTCATCAACTCTACTAGTTACATCCTCAAACAATTCTAGTAGATTTGTCAAGCATGATTTCCCTTTTGTAAATCCATGCTGACTCTGTCCGATTCTACCACTGTTCTCCAAGTGCTCTGCTATAAAATCTTTGATAATGGACTCTAGAATTTTCCCCACTACCAACGTCAGGCTGATTGGTCTATAATTCCCTCTTTCTCTCTACCTCCCTTTTTAAATAGTGGGGTTACATTAGCTACCCTCCAATCTGTAAGAACTGTTCCAGAGTCTATAGAATCTTGGAAGGTGACCACCAATGCATCCACTATTTCTATGGCCACTTCCTTAAGTACTCTGGGATGTAGATTGTCAGGCCCTGGGGATTTATCGGCCTTCAATCCCATCAATTTCCCCAACACCATTTCTCTACTAATATTAATTTCCTTCAGTTCCTCCCTCTCACTAAACCCTGTGTTCCCCGACATTTCTAGTATGATATTTGTGTCCTCCTTTGAAGACAGAACCAAAGTATGCATTTAGTTGGTCAGCCATTTCTTTGTTCCCCATAATAAATTCCCATTTCTGACTGTAAGGGACCTACATTTGTCTTCACCAAACTTTTTCTCTTCACATACCTATAGAAACTTTTACAGTCAGTTTTTGTTCCCCGCAAGCTTACTCTCGTACTCTATTTTCCCCTTCTTAATCAATCCCTTTGTTCTCCTTTGCTGAATTCTAAACTGCTCTCAATCCTCAGGTCTGTTGTTTTTTTCTGGTGAATTTGTATGCCTCTTCCTTGGATCCAATGCTATCTCTAATTTCCCTTGTAAGCCATGGTTTGGCTACCTTTCCCATTTTACTTTTGCGCTAGACAGGAATAAACAATTGTTGCAGTTCATCCATACGCTCTTTGAATGTTTGCCATTGCCTATCCACCATCATCTCTTTAAGTAACGTTTCCCAATCCATCATAGCCAACTCATGCCTCATACCTTCGTAGTTTCCTTTATTAAGATTCAGGACCCTAGTCTCAGAGTCAACTACGTCACTCTCCATCTTGATGAAGAATTCTATCATATTATGGTCGCTCATCCCCAAGGGGTCTCACACAACTAGATTGTCAATTATTCCTCTCACGTTACACAATGCCCAGTCTAGGATGGCCTGTTCTCCAGTTGGTTCCTCAACGTATTGGTCCAGAAAACCATCCCGTTGTTCACTCCATGAATTCCTCCTCTATGGTATTGTGACTAATGTGATTTGACCAATCTATATGCAGATTAAATTCACCCATAATTACAGATGTTCCTTTATTGCATGTGTCTCTAATTTCCTGTTTAATGCCATTCCCAACATCACCACTACAGTTTGGGGGTCTATATACAACCCCCACTAACGTTTTTTGCCCCTTAGTGTTTCTCAGCTCTACCCATATAGATTCCACATCGTCAGAGCTGATATCCTTCCTCACTATTGCGTTAATTTCCTCTTTAACCAGCAATGCAACTCCACCGCCTTTTACTTTTTGTCTTCCTTCCTAAATACTGAATTCCCCTAGATGTTCATTTCCCATCCCTGGTCACCCTGCAGCTATGACTCCGTAATCCCGACTATATCATACCCGTTTACATCTATTTGCGCGATTAATTGATCCAATTTATTGCGAATGCTCCATGCGTTCAGGCACAAAGCCTTAAGGCTTGTCTTTTTAACATTACTTGTCCCCTTGCCACTATTTTTCACTGTGGCCCTGTTTGATTCTGGCCCTTGATTTCTCTCCCTATCACTTTTCTTATTCCCCTTACTGTCTTTTGTTCTTGTCTTTGATCCCCCCTCCTCTGACTCCTTGCAAAGGTTTCCATCCCCCTGCCATTTTAGTTTAAACCCTCCCCAACCACTCTGGTAAATACTTCCCCAGGACATCAGTCCCAGTCATTAAAGCATATCAAGTGTACTTTACAATCCTGAAGTTTCACTGTGAATGTAAGCTTTAGCTGAAGAGATGAACCAAAATAATTATCTTTCCTTTTCAATTCGATTTGCAATTCTAACTTTTTCTATGTTTTAACATTTTTTTACGTTAATTTCAGGTTATATTTCCTGCTCCCTTTACCATGCCTTGGCGCCAATGCTTTGGTACTTTCCACTTCAGGTTTTGGCACTCACCGGCTACGAAGTCTTTGCTGCTGCTTACGTCTCTCCCTTAATATTAAACATCACCCCAGTCTGGAATTTGGTTAACAACAAATATGTCCTTGCACTTCTCAGACTAATTAGTCTCGGTAAGTGAGTTCTTTTGTTTTTTGATAACTGGTAAGCCTGTAATCTCTCATTTATGCTAGTACTTGCACCTGCTCTGTTCAAAACGATTACAGGTAATATCTGAGACAAGCATGAGTCAATCTGTATAGAGTTCATCACATAGCAGGCTGGTAGTGAAACAAATCCCAGTAGTATTAAATGTGCACAAACACAAAAACATCAAAGTCACGACACACTGTGTGATGGGCCATGCACTAATCAACACTGATTTGTGTTGTCATAGATTATATGAAGGACATCATGTGGTCCAAAATCAGTACAGTACCAGGTTTATCCCCCAATTCTTTCTTCTCTTCTGAAGGAGATAAGAGTCTTCTGATTCCTCACTTTAGTATCCATTCTTCATGTATGAGTTTAGGCTGCAGATTATTTGACTGTGGAGGTGTTGCGGTATTACAGCTGAGCCCAATCTTTTGTGCTTAATATCTGTGCGTACAGAGTAAATCCCAGCAGTGAAATAACAATTGAATATTTCAAAAGTAATTGGACAAGGGGGTAAATACATTCTCTTTTGGTTTAGTATTTTAGTATTTAGAGATACTGCACTGAAACAGGCCCTTCGGCCCACCGAGTCTGTGCCGACCATCAACCACCTATTTATACTAATCCTACACTAATTCCATATTCCTACCACATCCCCACCTGTCCTTATATTTCCCTACCACCTACCTATACTAGGGACAATTTATAATGGCCAATTTACCTATCAACCTGCAAGTCTTTGGCATGTGGGAGGAAACCAGAGCACCCGGAGAAAACCGACGCAGACACAGGGAGAACTTGCAAACTCCACACAGGCAGTACCCAAAATTGAACCCGGGTCGCTGGAGCTGTGAGGCTGCGGTGCTAACCACTGCGCCGCCCAATCAACACACTTTAAAAGAAACATGCATACATTGTGGAGGGTGCAGGGAATTGCAGGAAGTATGACCTTGCTATATGAATGTTACGGGGTGAAGGCGGGAGAACAGCACTAAGTGATTTGCTCTTTTAGAGAGCCGGTGCGGACACGATGGGCCGAATGGCCTCCTGCGCTGTAACAATTCTGTGATTCTATGTTTAAAAAATAACGTGTACCTGTTTAATTTTAAGTGTATTGGATTAAGTTAAGTACTTATAATAAAGGCATTCTTTAGACTTCAATTAAGAAAACTAAATAAGATGCGTATCTCTATATTGTGCCTCCAACCAAGATGAAGCATATCTGTGGATGCTGAGAAGATGAGTTTATTCAAGATTGAGATCAATAGATTTTTGGGCATTAAAGGAATCAAAGGATTTGGGGAAGGGCGGGAAAGGAGTTGAGATTGAAGATCAGCCATGATCTTACTGAGTGGTGGAGCAGGCTCAAGGAACCATATGGCCTACTTATGCTCCTATTTCTTATGTCCTTCTCTGATATATGAACAGAAAATGTTGTAAAGAAAAATAGGTAATATTTCAAGTCTGTGACCTTTCGTCAGAACTGGAAAATGTTACCGATGTAACAGGTTTTAAGCAACTACAGAGGCAAGGAAAGGGTAGGAGAGTATAGTACAAAAGGGAAGGTCTATGATAGGGTGAAAGGTAGGAGTGATTTCCATGACAAAAGGGATTATAGTGCAAGAGGATAGGAGATTGTAATGGGACAAGTAAAGGGACAAAACATAGGTCTTGAGGCGGTGGGAATGGCCAGAGCAGAATCACTACCAACACCTGCTCTCTGGAAAAAATTGGGAGCAGTGGTTATGATCTGAAATTGTTGAACTTGATGTTGAGTCTGGAAGGCTGTAAAATGCTCAATAAAAAGGTGAGGTGTTGTTTCTCGAGCTTCTGTTGAGCTTCATTGGAACAATGTAGTGCAAATCTGGATTGGGTGATCACTTTGTTGAACGCCTCTGTTCTGTCAGCAATTGTAACCCTGAGCTTCGGGTCGCTTACCATTTTAATTCACTGCCCTATTCCCACTCTGATATTTAATTTTCTCTGTGATTACTCTGTTTCGTTACAAATCTATTCATTGGAACATAGGAGCAGGAGTAGGCCATTCAGCCCGTCGAGCCTTCCCCTCCATTCAATATGATCATGGCTGATCATCCACTTCAATGCCTTTTTCCCACACTATCCTTGTATTCCCTTATGTCATTTGTTTTTAGAAATCTGTCAATCTCTGCTTTAAACATACTCAATGACTGAGCTTCCACAGCCCTCTGGGGTAGAGAATTCCAAAGATTCACAACCCTCTGAGTAAAGAAATTTCTCCTCATCTCTGTCCTAAACGGCTTCCCCCTCATTTTGAAGTTGTGTCCCCTGGTTCTAGACTCCCCAACCAGGGGAAGCATCTTAGCTGCATCTACCCTGTCTATCCCTTTAAGTATTTTATAGGTTTCAATGAGATCACCTCTCATTCTTCGAAACTCTAGAGAATACAGGCCCAGTTTCCCCAATCTCTCTTCATAGGACAGTCCCGCCATCCCGGGAACAAGTCTGGTGAATCTTTGTTGCACTCCCTCTATGGCAATAATATCCTTCCTAAGGTAAGGAGGCCAAAACTGCACACAGTACTCCAGGTGCGGTCTAACCAAGGTTCTATACAATTGAAGCAAGACTTCGCTACTCTTGTACTCAAATCTTCTTGCGATAAAGGTTAATATACCATTAGCTTTCTTAATTGCTTGCTGCACCTGCATATTAGCTTTCAGTGCCTTATTGACAAGGACACCCAGGTCCCTTTGTACATCTACACTTTCTAATCTCTTACCATTTAAGAAATACTCTGCACATCTGTTCCTCATACCAAAGTGGACAACCTCACATTTTTCCACATTATATTCCATCTGCCATGTTCTTGCCCACTCACAAAGTCTGTCCAGATCCGCTTGAAGCCGCTTTACATCTTCCTCACTACACACATTCCCACCTAGTTTTGTGTCCCCACATCCAAATCATTGATATATATTGTGAACAGCTGGGGCTCAACCACTGATCCCTGCAGTACCCCACTAGTCAAAGCCTGCCAATGCGAGAATGACCTGTTTATTCCTACTCTCTGCTTTCTGCCAGTTATCCAATCCTTAATCCATGCCAGTATATTACCTCCTATCCCATGTGCTTTACTTTTTCTAACCAACCTCCTGTGGGGGACTTTATGAAAGGCCTTCTGAAAATCCAAGTATACCAGTTCCACCAACTCCCCTTTATCAATTCTGTTAGTAATATCCTCAAAAAACCCCAACAGGTTCGTCAAACATGATTTCCCATTAATAAATCCATGTTGAATATGCCCAATCAGATCATTATTATCCAAGTATCCATTCATCACATTCTTTAGAATAGATGCTAGCATTTTCCCAATGACTGATGTAAGGCTAACAGGTCTGTAATTCCCTGTTTTCTCTCTCCCTCCCTTCTTAAATAGTGGGGTGACATTTGTGAACTTTGAATCTGCAGAAACCGCTCCAGAATCTATAGAATTTTGGAAGATAATCACCATTGCATCCACTATTTCCATAGCTACCTCTTTCAACACTCTGGGATGTAGACTATCAGGTCCTGGGGACTTATCAACCTTCAGCCGATTAATTTCTCCAATACAACCTTTTTACTGATACTGATTTCCTTCAATTCCTCATTCCCCCTAATCCCTTGGATCTCTATTTCTGGGAGATTTCTTGTATCTTTCTCAGTGAAGACAGACAAATATTTTGAATAGCTTTATTCATCATAATATTGAATGATCAGAATAAGTAAAAATAAGGAAGGTCTCCAATTCTGAGCAGCTGCACAGAACAATAAAATTAATAATACATGGGGTGCGAAATTAGGCTCTGTAGCCAGTGCCATCACTACGGAAGCCCTGAAGATCTAAAATGACGTGGCAGCGCTTCTGGCTGCTTCCGCCATGGCCTGCTCAGCATCTCATGGTGGAAAGAGTACTGTTGCAGGCTTCTCATGCATGCGTCAGAAGAGGTCCTAACATTTCTCTAACTTGGTCTGTGAATGTGCACCAAATGCCTTTGACTTTGCAAATCACACACAGCTGAACCAGTGTTCAGCACACACGGGACATCCTCCACCGCCCCCAAACCCTTACTGGCACTACTTAAAGGGCCAGATACAAACTTGCAGGTGAGGTACATTTTGACTTCTGCTTAGGCAAAGTTAGTAGAAGGACTGTGCATTGTGTTTGGAGGTGTTTTGGAGAGCTGCTGCATACATTCAGGGAGGCAACAGGATTTGGTGACCCATCTCTGCACGAATTCTGGTTGCAGTGCCTCTGGATCTGCAACATGACCAGCAAATAAAGCAAAGGCTGCAGAGAGGGGAAGCATTGCGAAGAGCAGGAGAGGGCTCTCCACAAAAGGCCCTACCAACCATGGGCTTTTTAAGAGCACTTCTACCACCACTTGAACCAGGAGGAATGCCTGAGGCGACTCAGGTTCAACAAGTAGGTGGTCACAGAACTGGGCCACCTCATTCAATCTGACCTGGAGCCTCACTAGTGGCTGTAAATGTCAGTGTCATTGAACCTTTTCTATGTTTGGAATCTCCCAGTATGCCATCCATTGATGCATCCATTCTGAGTTGTTGGAGGCCATCTATGCCAGGAGAGCTGAATACATAGTTTTTTCTCTCAGCAGGAACAAGCAGGAAAAGGCACATGGCTTTGTCAGCATAGCAGGATTCCTGATGGTGCAGGCTGCCATTGACTACATGCATGTGGCTCTGCATAACCCCCATGACAACGAGGAGAAGTATAGGAAGTGCAAGGGTGAACATTCTGTCAGTATGCAGTTGGTGTGTGATCATGCACAGTACATTGTGTCAGCAAATGCTTGCTATACCAGCAGCAGCCACAATGCCTTCATTCTGAGTCAGTCTACCGTTCGCACTGTCTTTGTGCCTCCATGGAGGACTAGTGGGTGGCTTCTTGGGGCCTGTATATGTGGCTGGTGTTCACCACCCCCTCCCCCACCACCACCTGACCACATGAGGACATGATGTATAATGAGAGCCATAAAGCCACTAGGAACATGGTGAAGCAGGCCATTGACATACTGAAGCAATGCTTCCAATAACTGGACCCCTGGGTGGGGTGGGGGGAAGGCAGCAGGTTTTGCTGGCTGGCTGAGAGTTAACAGCAAGGCTACTGGCAGAGTGATAGTGGTGAGAGCATGAACGTCATCATCCTGAGAGAGGACAGCAGGTTTGTGCTCCACGGAGCCACTGTCACTTTTCTCCCTGGTGGCATTTCCGCAATCCTAGTAATCTATTGGACGTATTGCTGGACTGCTGTGAGAGCTTGCATGCCCCTTTGAGTAGCAAGCGGGGATCCCATGACCTCTGTCTGAGCTTCCATTGCAGCACTGTGTGGCTTCTGTCTGTGCTGCAGTGGAAGCCGAGACAGCGACCACCAGAAGCTGCGTCATGGCTGGGTCCAAAAGTGCTGCTATGGAGTTGGCCACCACTTCTACGGTGGAAAGGATGGGCTCCAAGCTGTGTGTTAAACCATGTGCCATATTGGAGCTGGGCTCCTCCATGCTTCTTGATCGTGACAACAGACTGCTTGTCAGATTTGCCAATGCACCAAGCATTGTCGTACGTACATTCATCGGCATTCTCCTGTATGCCACCCCATCAAAGTCCTCATCTAAGTCCCAGCAGAACTCTTGTGTGCAATTGCACCCTCCAGTGAGCTGGCAGACAAGCTGTCCTTTCGCCCTGGTCTGGTTGCAGTCCACTCATGCCACCACATGCAAATCCCGCCTCTACGCTAACCTCTAAAGTTTGCCAAGTGCCAATATCTGAGCTGGTGATTGCAAGTGTCAATACAAGCGATGGTGTTCTTCCTTAGAGGTCTGGTATAGTTCTTGTCCTTCCTCCTGGGGCTGCTGTGGCTGGCAGGTGTCTCTAACCCTCTGCCCTTTCTCTGCAGCTCCCTTGCATTTCATGCTACCTTGCTCTGCAAGAGAGAGGGCAGAATGTCAGTGATTGTGTTGCACTGTGTTTGGGTGATGTGCCTGCCACAGCTGACTAGCTGGAGGTATGTGGAGGCAGTGAGAAGTGGGTGTGAGGCTGGTACCTTTGGAAGGGGTATGAGGATGAGATGGAGTATCTGAATGTTAGACCTGAGTTCTGAGTGCCAGGGAGTGCTGCTGGGTGAATGATAGGATTGTGGTGCATTGAGCAGCAGGTTGGTGCTCTGGTGGGTTGGATATGTCACATGAAAGTGCATTTGCTGACCTTGACCACTTACGTGACGTCTTTAAACTTTTCTAGCACTGCTGCTGGGTCCTTGAAACCAGATTCCGAATGTTGGCATCTATGGCCACCTGCTCCCACCCCCTTCAGAGGATGGTCCTGGAGGGCCTCGTCAACCCCATGGAAACCTGGGGTGGAATTTTGTGTTGGCGGCGAGGTTCTCTATTCTGGGGGAAACAGACGCCGAGATCCCCGTGCGGCTCTTGTACGGCAGGCCCGCCGAATTTAGTGCAAATCGGGAACTTAAATGGACAGCGGACAGCCTTCTGTACAATTTAGGACCCCACCGCTGGTAGTCCCCACCTTGCAGAGCTGCCAACCAATCAGGCCGGAGGCTGCAGTACCACCACGGAGATGGTGGCTGCTGCTGTAGCTACAGACTCTAAGGAGTGGCGCTGGAACCAGGCACAAGGTAGATCAGGGCGGAAGGGGTCTCGCGGGGTTGGGGGGGGTGTCGGCAGCAAGGGCAGGGAAGAGGCCCCTAATAAGGGGTTAATTCCTCAGTTAAGCACCTCAATTGGCAGTGGGGTGGGAAGGCCATTCGCAGGCCTCTCACCCTGGACTAAATTTCGACGGAAGTGAGATGATGGCTGTGTCCGCGCACCCCCCACCCGCCCACCATCCCACCTGATTTTATGCTCTCCCTGCCTCCAAACCTGCTGTGGGGGAGAGCATACAATTCCACACCTGGTGTCTCTTCTCCAGTAGATCTCCACGACTACGGCCTCCAGCTCAGCATTGAATGGGAGGTGGTGGGGTGCCGTTCCCGTAGCCTTCCCGCTCCCACTGCAATTTTACAAGCGGCGGCAGTGAGAAGTGGCCTGCCCACCCCAGGCCAGTTGACCCTTAAGTGGCCAATTAACTGCCACATAAGGGCCCCCTCCCTCCATCGCTGGTATATTAAGACCCCCAGGAGGCCGCTCAGTAAAACCTGCAGGCTGGGGTGTGGGGCCTTCCTGATCAGGCACCCTGTGCGCCACAGAAGGCCCTCCCCCAAAGGCATAAGCTGCCCCCGTTGCACTATGTGGCCCCCCCCCCGCCCCCCCAGCAAACGACCTCCTTTGCCTCGCCAGAGCCTGGCTGATTGTCCTTGGTGAGGCCTCACACACTAACCTTCATTCCGGGTCTGGCCTCCCTCCTGATCTTCTGGCTGCATGCAGTCCCAGCAGTGGCCACTGATCCTGGTGGTGGTGCTGAGACTGAAGAGCTGATGGCCTGCTGATTGGCTGGCAGCTTTGGAGGCAGGACTTCCTGCTCGAGGCTAGTTAAGGACATCGGCCATGTAAAATCATAGCATGGCTTCCAGGCCTGGCAGAGACGGGCTCACCCCTGACGTATGGACTGGTGGGCAGGGAATTCCAACCCAAAAGTCTATTAAAAAGAAATCCGTACTGTCCCCTTTTTGTGTCTTTATAACATGGAAGCATTAATTATTATAGTTTCCAATTAAATTTCACAGTAACAAAGAAAGCAGGAGCATTCAAGCTATTATTCCACCTCTTGACCCACTTATATCCTGTCCCTGCTCAGTTGCCAACATAGCAAAAGGTGATGATTCTCTACCTGCCCTCTGGGAGCCCTTCATTCTAACACTCTGGTCTGAAAATGTTTAATTTCACAGTACTGACATCCTTGATCCTAATGAGCACAGAAATTAGCACAGTAATTTTAAAAAATAGTTCCCTGCATTACAAAAGCTTTACAGAAATTAGAGACAGCCTCATTTGATTGAAGGTGCTGGGAGGAGTTTGGTCCTACTTGTATATCAATCTTCTGTTGTGCATATGAGTTAGTTTGAACATGGCATTCAAGCAACTAGATTATTAAAATCAACAAATGCATACTTGATATAAAAACAAAAAATGCTGGAAATACTCAGCAGGTCTGGCAGCATCTGTGGAGAGAGAAGCAGAGTTAACGTTTCAGACCTTTCATCAGAACTCCAGAATGCATACTTGATCTTGATTTCCATTGCGTTGCCATTGAGAACCTGTCCAGCCAGTTTATTACCCAATTTACCGTTGACCCCATATGTTTCTGTAAATTATCAGGTCCTTAAGTCATTTGAATCATTCAGCAGCGATAGCTTAAAAAAACCCAGTACCTATGAAAAAAAGCATACATTGCATAAAATGCATGTGTTCTTTAAATTTGACCCTGCACGGTCTGATTTCATCTGCTGTAAAGCACAAACCAAATGCACTCAAAAGTGCTGGATTTGGAGTAATACACAATCGGAGATCGAAATGTGAATCGGGCATATATCAATATTTGAATATTATAATAATATTGCTTTGATGCTTTATAAGCTGTTGTGAGATTATTTTGTTTCTCTTCTAGGTTCTCTGTCTAACTTTCTTCTCTGATTTCTCCTTTTGGGTGGTAATTCATGTTAATACTTAATTCTACTGTGCTAGCTGCCCTGTAACCTAACTGAAGTGGCTTTTTTCATGAATGAAGTTAATGATAGTTGCTGGCATACTATTTGCTTGTGAGGCATCACGGCAAAGGCTGTTATCATCCTTATCTGATGCTCATGCATGCATTTTTCTTCCTCCAAATTTTTTTCTCTAACCCTACTATTCTGAAAGTAATTATGGATGCCGTGATACAGTTTAATTGTACCAACAGTCTACCAAGTATGCCATCCAGTCAACAGTTCTTAATATGTGAGCTTGGGTAGCATATGCTTGAAGCCTGTTCACCCATTACAACTTGGTTGACCATGTTCACATTCTCTGCCTAGACACATGTACATCCATTGGATTTGATCAAGATTGAGCATCTAGACAAATTCATTTGTTTCAGCCCTAAACTCAAGGATGCTGATGCAATGGTCGCTGCATTATCACTGCTGTTATGACCAGGTGATAAAGGTGTCTAGGGTCCCTTTTAGTCTTCACCTGGTCTTATTGTAACAAGATTTAATTTTTAAACATAGTGTTTTGAGCTCCCCCTTGGTGAATCCTTGTTCACCACTTTCCAATTCTTTTGGGCCTCCTTATCTCGAGAGACAATGGATACGCGCCTGGAGGTGGTCAGTGGTTTGTGAAGCAGCGCCTGGAGTGGCTATAAAGGCCAATTCTGGAGTGACAGGCTCTTCCACAGGTGCTGCAGAGAAATTTGTTTGTTGGGGCTGTTGCACAGTTGGCTCTCCCCTTGCGCCTCTGTCTTTTTTCCTGCCAACTACTAAGTCTCTTCGACTCGCCACAATTTAGCCCTGTCTTTATGGCTGCCCGCCAGCTCTGGCGAATGCTGGCAACTGACTCCCACGACTTGTGATCAATGTCACACGATTTCATGTCGCGTTTGCAGACGTCTTTATAACGGAGACATGGACGGCCGGTGGGTCTGATACCAGTGGCGAGCTCGCTGTACAATGTGTCTTTGGGGATCCTGCCATCTTCCATGCGGCTCACATGGCCAAGCCATCTCAAGCGCCGCTGACTCAGTAGTGTGTATAAGCTGGGGGTGTTGGCCGCTTCAAGGACTTCTGTGTTGGAGATATAGTCCTGCCACCTGATGCCAAGTATTCTCCGAAGGCAGCGAAGATGGAATGAATTGAGACGTCGCTCTTGGCTGGCATACGTTGTCCAGGCCTCGCTGCCGTAGAGCAAGGTACTGAGGACACAGGCCTGATACACTCGGACTTTTGTGTTCCGTGTCAGTGCGCCATTTTCCCACACTCTCTTGGCCAGTCTGGACATAGCAGTGGAAGCCTTACCCATGCGCTTTCCAATTATAAGGCAAAGAAATGAGCACAAACAGGCTGCCTTAGGTTTAAAGAAGAAAAGTGAAATTTATTAAAACTTAAACTCTAATTCGGTTAACGCCTACGGATGCACCCTGCGCCCCATGCTAGCATGCATACACGATACGCAGATGCAAATAGAGACAGAAAAGAGCAGAAGAAAAGTAAAGTAGAGAGGTTTGAGGCAATATCAGAAGAGTTTTTTGTTACTGTGCTTCGAGCTCACTGTAGTCCTTTTGTAGGTAGTCTTGTTTTTCGTTGGGGCCCAGTATTCTTCTTAAACCTTGTTCACTGTAGGAGACTTTTCTCTCTTGGGGTTCGTGCGTCTTCAATGGGTCTTCAGTTCCATGAGAAAGAGATGGGAGCAGACAGGAGAGAGATCTTTCCAGTCCAGGAGAAAACAGCTTTCTGAGTTTTAAAACTCTGTGGCAAGTTCAAATTCAAAAATCTCCAACCACCAGTTAGTCATGTAACTAAACTGGTCTGACCAGGTCTTCTGTATTGGGGAAGCAGGGACTGGTTCCTTTGTTCCAACACTGTCTGCTAGTATGCAAAAAAGGTCTTTCCGGAGAGGGGCCGGGCAATTCCTTGTGATAGGCCCTCTTTTCTTCCCATATATTATAATAGAATGATTGAGGGATAGTATTATGAAGAGCGATTATGTACATTGGGCAGGTTCACACTGGAAAAGAGAAGGTTGAGAGGCCATTTTTTTTATTCATTCATGGGATGTAGGCATCACTGGCTAGGCCAACATTTATTGCCCATTCCTAATTGCCCTTGAGAAGGTGATGGTGAACTGCCTTCTTGAACTGCTGCAGTCCATGTGGGGTAGGTACACCCACAGAGGATTTTGAGCCAGAGACAGTGAAGGAACGGTGATTTAGTTCCAAGTCAGGAAGGTGTGTGGCTTGGAGGGGAACTTGCAGGTGGTGGTGTTCCCATGCATCTGCCGCCCTTGTCCTTCTAGGTGATAGCGGTCACGGGTTTGGAAAGTGCTGTATAAGGAAACTTGGTGCATGGCTGCAGTGCAGCTTGCAGATGTTGCACAGTGCTGCCACTGTGCGTTGGTGGTGGAGGGAGTGAATGTCTGTAAATGGGGTGCCAATCTTGCGGGCGGCTTTGTCCTGAATGGTGTTGAGCTTCTTGAGTGTTGTTGGAGCTGCACCCATCCAGGCCACCATATTTATATGGCTACTCCAGTTCAGTTTCCCCAGGATGTTGATCGTGGGGGATTCAGCAATCGTAATGCCATTGAATGTCAAGGGGAGTTGGTTAGATTCTATCTTGTTAGAGATGGTAATTGCCTGCCACTTGTGTGAACAAAGAACAGTACAGCACAGGAACAGGCCATTCGGCCCTCCAAGCCTGCGCCGATCTTGATGCCTGCCTAAACTAAAACCTGCTGCACTTCCGGGGACCGTATCCCTCTATTCCCATCCTATTCATGTATTTGTCAAGATGCCTCTTAAACATCGCTATCGTACCTGCTTCCACCACCTCCCCTGGCAGCAAGTTCCAGGCACTCAACACCCTCTATGTAAAGAACTTGCCTCGCACATCCGCTCTAAACTTTGCCCCTCTCACCTTAAACCTATGTGCCCTAGTAACTGACTCTTCCACTCTGGGAAAAAGCTTCTGACTATCCACTCTGTCCATGCCGCTCATAACTTTGTAAACCTCTATCATGTCGCCCCTCCACCTCTGTCGTTCCAGTGAAAACAATCCGGGTTTATCCAACCTCTCCTCATAGCTAATGCCCTCCAGACCAGGCAACATCCTGGTAAACCTCTTCTGTACCCTCTCCAAAGCCTCCACGTCCTTCTGGTAGTGTGGCGACCAGAATTACACGCAATATTCTAAGTGTGGCCTGACTAAAGTTCTGTACAGCTGCAGCATGACTTGCCAATTTTTATACTCTATGCCCCGACCGATGAAGGCAAGCATGCCGTATGGCTTCTTGACTACCTTATCCACCTGCGTTGCCACTTTCAGTGACCTGTGGAGCTGTACGCCCAGATCTCTCTGCCTGTCAATATTCCTAAGGGTTCTGCCATTTACTGTATACTTCCCACCTGCATTAGACCTTCCAAAATGCATTACCTCACATTTGTCCGGATTAAACTCCATCTGCCATTTCTCCGCCCAAGACTCCAACCGATCTATATCCTGCTGTATCCTCTGACAATCCTCATCACTATCCGCAACTCCACCAACCTTTGTGTCGTCCGCAAACTTACTAATCAGACCAGCTACATTTTCCTCCAAATCATTTATATATACTACAAACAGCAAAGGTCCCAGCACTGATCCCTGTGGAACACCACTAGTCACATCCTTCCATTCAGAAAAGCACCCTTCCACTGCTACCCTCTGTCTTCTATGACTGAGCCAGTTCTGTATCCACCTTGCCAGCTCACCTCTGATCCCGTGTGACTTCACCTTTTGTACCAGTCTGCCATGAGGGACCTTGTCAAAGGCTTGTGTGGCACATATGTTACCTGCCATTTATCAACCCAAGCCTGGATATTGTCCAGGTCTTGCTGTATTTCTACATGGACTACTTCAGTATCTGAGGAGTTGCGAATGGTGCTGAATATTGTGCAATCATTTGTGAACATCCCTACTTCTGACCTTATGATTGAAGGAAGGTCATTGCTGAAGCAGCTGATGATGGTTGGGCCTAGGACACGACCCTGAGGAGCTCCTGCAACGATGTCCTGGAGCTGAGATGATTGACCTCCGACAACCACAACCATCTCTCTTTGCACTAGGTATGACTCCAACCAATGGAGAGTTTTCCTCTGATTCCCATTGACCTCACTTTTGCTAGGGCTCCTTGATGCCATACTCAGTCAAATGCTGCCTTGATGTCAAGGGCAGTCACTCTCACCTCACCTCTTGAGTTCTGCTCTTTTGTCCATGTTTGAACCAAGGCTATAATGAGGTCAGAAGTTGATTGCTGTTTTTAGGAACTAAAGGGACTAGATAATATCGACCATGACAAGCTGTTTAACCTTGTCCAGGATAGTAGAACCAGAAGACAGCCTACGCCAAAAGGAAGGTAAATTCAAAATTATTCTGCAGAAATATTATTTCAGTGATCGTGATAAGTCTATGGAATAGGCTTGTTAGGGAGATGATGGAAGCAAATCATATTAATTTATTCAAATACAGATTAGATATATTTCAGGAAATAATATTTTGGTTTACAGTATACGAGTAATTTAAGCTATGACATATGCTTGGGAGGAACAAATGGTTTTGGACCTATAGCTCCCACAGCTTTTCACAACTTGGGGTGTTTTCTTGCTGCATGCCTGGGTCTGCTATAGCCTAATAGACAATGATTACCAAGATTAGTCAACAACTCCATTACTGTATCATGCGACTATCTGGATGGTAGAAAACGAACTAAAGTGGATCTTGATCTTTTTTCATCTAGCAATTCCTATATTCTTAAAAAAAAGCTTGCATCTATATGGTACCCTTCATGGCCACAGGACATCCCAAAGCACTTTAGTCAATGAAGTACTTTTAAAGTGCAGTTACAGTTGTAATGAAGGATATGTGGCAGGCACATATTTGCACACAAAGAGCTCCCACAATGTGGTAATGAGCAGATAATCTGTTTTAGTAATGTTAATTGAAGGATAAAAATTGGCAAGGGCAGGGATGATAACTCTTCTGTTGCTCTTTGAGATAGTGCCGTGGAATCTTTTACATTCACCGGAGAGGGCAGACTCATCTCATTCAAAAGATGGCACCTGCAACTGTGCAGCACTGGAATGTAAGCTTTGATTTTTGTGTTCAAGTCCTGGACTGGGACTTGAACCCACCACCTTCCTGGCCCAGAAGTGAAAGTGTTGCCAACTGAGCCACAGCTGACAGTGTGACGTTATGACATAGAATCGTAGAATTGTTACAGCGCAGAAGGAGGCCATTCGGCCTATTGTGTCTGCTCTGGCTCTCCGAAAGAGCAATTTACGTAGTGCCATTCTCCCGCCTGCTCTCCATAACGCTGCACATTTATCTCGCAAGGTCATTCTTCTTCCAATTCCCTGCACCCTCCACAATGTATGTATGTTTCTTTTGAAGTATGTTAATTAGAATTCCACAGTACTAAAAGTGAGTTCATACCAGTGCATCATAAACCCTCAGCATTACTACTCATACATTGAAGCTCATCTGCTGGCATAACTCTGACCTCTTTGGCTGATAGATTGGTGTATCTGAGAGTAACTGATAAGAGTGACTGTCGTGCTGGAGTGCTTCTATCCTGTAGGTGAAATAGATAAAAGAACACAAGAAGTAGGAGCAGAAGTAGACCATATGACCAATCAAGCCTGCTCCGCCATTCAATACGATCATGGCTGATCTTGGGCTTCAGTTCCACTTTCCTGCCAGCTCCCCATATCCATTGATTCCCTGCGATACCAAAAATCTGTCTATTCCAGCCTTAAATGTATTCAATGATGGAGCATCCACAACCCTCTGGGGTAGAGAATTCCAAAGATTCACAACCCTTTGAGTGAAGTATGGTTCTTATGGGTGGCACAGTGGGGCAGTGGTTAGCACCGCAGCCTCACAGCTCCAGCGACCCGGGTTTGGTTCTGGGTACTGCCTTTGCGGAGTTTGCAAGTTCTCCCTGTGACTGTGTGGGTTTCTGCCGGGTGCTCTGGTTTCCTCCCACAGCCAAAGACTTGCAGGTTGATAGGTAAATTGGCTATTATAAATTGCCCCTAATGTAGGTAGGTGGTAGGGGAATTGAGGGGATGTGGTAGGTAATGTAGGATTAGTATAAATGGGTGGTTGATGGTCAGCACAGACTCGGTGGGCTGAAGGGCATGTTTCAGTGCTGTAACTCTCTCTGACTCTAAGTAATTTCTCCTCAGCTCAGTCCTGAATGATTGACCCCTTATCCTGAGACTGTGACCCTGTGACCAGTGAGAACAATCTCAGCTTCTATGTCTCAATTAGATTGCCTCTCATTCTTCTAAACTCCAGAGAATATAGGCCCAATTTACTCAGCCTCTCATCATAGGACAACCCCCTCATCCCAGGGACCAATCTAGTAAATTTTCGCTGCACTGCCTCCAGTGTAAGTATATCCTTTCTTAGACGTGGAGACCAAAACTGCGCATCACATTCCAGTTGCAGTCTCACCTTGCTGTAGTTCATTCACACGGAGTTGTTGTACCATTATACATAATGTATGTTTCAGATTGTTAAATAATGTTTGAAAGAAATTTGTAGTTTCTCTGTTTTAGTTTTTATGTTTTCATTTTTATATTAATTAACCGCTGTTTGTATATTTTAAAATGTTTGCATTAATTGACTGCAGTATGTTCAGTGGTTTCTTTTTCAAGGGGAAAAAATTGTAAACAAATACCTCAAAAAATAAAATCAGAAATTTCAGCACCCTATTAGATCCACTGTGTCTGTGCTATATCTATACCAAAGCTATCTATTGTATTTCCATTTGCAGTTTTTCCCCTACCCTTTAAATATATTTCTCTGTATTTTTCTAATGTCTTTAATTGACTGACTGGGCTTCAGTAGGCATTTGTGATATATTTCATACTGGGTTTGGAGGATTAGTATTCTAGCTTTCTCTTGCGCGTTTGTAATACTAATCCAAACTTTATACCCCTTGTTACTGATGCATTGATCATCCAGAGCTAATCATTTATTATTTACTCCATCAAACCCCCTGATCTTTCAAGTCCCTTGCTAGAAATGGGCCAAATGGACCAAGTGTCTGTTGGGGAGCACTTGGGTAAGAGTTATCATTGTATCATAAAGTTTTGACTAGTAATGCAGAAAAGCAAGGAACAAAATAAGGTAGAATATCTCGATTGGAAGAGGGCAAATTTCAACACGATGAGAAGGGATCTAGCCAGGGTAGAATGGAACCTAAGGCTAGCAGGAAGAGCTGTATTGGAACAATGGGTTATCTTTAAGGGAGAGATGCTTCAGGCTAGGTGCATTTCAACAAGGGTGAAAGGCAGGGGAACCAAGAATAGGGCTCCTTGGATGACTGGGGAGATAGAGATTATGAACAAAAAAAGAGGGTGTATGATGCAAGTCATGTGTACTCATCAAGTGAGAACCAGACCATATACAATAAGTTGAGAGGGAAGGTGAAAAGGAAAATAAGACTGGCAAAGAGACAATATGAGAATAGACTGGCAGTCAACATAAAAGGGAACCCAAAGATCTTCTACAAGCATGTAAATAGTATGCGAGTAGTAAGAGGTGGAGTGGGACCGAATAGGGATAAAGAGGGTAATGTATGCCTAGAGGCACAGGGCAAGGCTAACATACTTAAAGAGTACTTTGTATCAGCCTTCACTAAAGAAGTGGAATCTGACAAAATATCAGTAGAAGCGGAGAGAGTAGGGGCAATGAATAGGATAATAATTGAGAGGGAGGAGGTACTAAAAAGGTTGGCTATGCTCAGGGTAGATACGTCACCTGGTCCGGATGGCTTGCATCCCAGGTTGCGAAAGGAAGTGGGGTTGGAGATAACGGGAAGGGCTTGCCATAATCTTCCAATCTTCCCTGGATACAGGGAAGATGCCAGGGGATTGGAGAGTGGCAAGTGTGACACCCTTATTCAAGAAAGGGTGTAAGGAAAATCCTAGCAACTACAGTTAGTTTAACATTAGTAGTGGGTAAGGTTTTAGAAACAATTATCAGGGAAAGTATCAACAGACACTTGGAGAGGTTTGAGTTAATTAAGGATAGCCAGCATGTATTTGCAAAAGGCAGATCATGCTTGACTAATGTAATTGAATTTTCTGATGAAATAACAGAGAAGTTTGATGAAGGGAATGCGGTGGATGTTGTTTTATATGGACTTTAAGCAAGTGTTTGATAAGGTACCACATAAAAGGCTGGTTAACAAAATTGAATATACAAAATATACAAAAATGGAATAGGACGGTCAGTGTCCAAATGGATAAAAAATTGGCTTAAGGACAGCAAGTAGTAGTAAATGGTTGCTTTTCAGACTGCAGGATTGTAGAAAGTGGTTTTCCCCAAGGGTCAGTGCTGGAGCCACTGCCTTTTTTGCTATATACAAATGACTTGGATCAGGGAATACAGAGTAGAATCTCAAAATTTACTGATGACACCAAACTTGGAGATGCAGCAAACAGTGAGGATGATATGAACAGCCTGCAACAGGACCTAGATTGGCAAGCGGAGTGGGCAGACAGGAGGCAGATGGAATTTAATGCTGAAAAGTGTGAGGTGATGCATTTTGGCAGAAGGAATAGGAAGAGGCAATATATACTTAATGGCACAGTTCTAAAGAGTGTGCAGGAACAGAGGGACCTGGGGTGCATGTGCATCAATCTTTGAAGGTGGAAGGACATATTAAGAGAGTGGTTGGCAAAGCATACGGTTTCTTGGGTTTCACAAATAGAGGTATTGAGTACAAAAGCAAGGAAGTTATGCTGAACCTTTATAAAGCTCTGGTTAGGCCCCAACTGGAGTATTACATCCAGTTCTGGTCACCACACTTCAGGAAGGATATGAGGGTCCTTGAGAGAGTGCAGAGGAGATTTACTGGAATGGTTCCAGGGATAGAGGATTTTACTTGCAAGGTTAGGTGGGTAAAGCTGGAGTTGTTCGCTTTGCAACAAAGGAGATTGAGGGGAGATTCAATACAAATGTACAAGATTATGACAGGCTTAGTTAAGTTAGGCAAGGAAAAGCTGTTCCCATTAACAAATAGTACAGGGACTAGGAGACAAAGATTGAAGGTTTTGGGAAAAAGATGTAGGGGGAGTATGAGGAAGCACTTTTTTATGCATCGGGTGGTAATGATCTGGAACTTGTTGCCCACAAGAGTGGTGAAGTGGAGACAATCAATGACTTCAAGAGGAAGTTGGGTGGACACTTGAGGGAAATAGACTTGCAGGGCTACAGGGATGGAGCTGGGGAGTGGGACTGACTGGATAGTTCCATGGAGAGCGGACTCGATGGGCAGAATGGCTTCCTCCTGTGCCGTTTGTGGCTCTATGACTCAACTGCAGAACCTTCTCTCTGTCCTGGTGTTCAATTTTCATTATCTCAATTTGCAGCACTGACAGTAAGCAGCAGCCTCCTTTTGATTCAGTGCAGCTTCCCTTTAAGTGGCATAGACCATCTTTAAGAGCTGCAGGTTAAATGGAACATATGCTAGCCTTACATGCTGTTAGGCCCTCTGTTGTCCATGCAGCCAGCTAGCAGCGCAGGTTGCGATTGGCTGCACGCAGAAATCATGGAAATGGGAAAGCAGCATGGCATTTGCGTGCTGCCTACCTCAATGGGAATGAGAGCAGGCAGATCACAAATTGTGCCCCCCGGGCCTGAAAATAGACTTTAATGAATTTTAAGTCCAGGGTGTTTACAAAATACTTGTGCCTCTTTAAACTTTAACTTTATCATGTACACATAATAGAATGGCATATGAAAGCATAATTCATAATGTTTTCATCACAAAGTAGTTCAGATTTCTCATCTTCAACATAACCACCATCTTTTGTGATACACTGTTCAATCTGATTTTCCAATTCATTGAAAACATTCTCCAGTTACTGTTGAGTAATTTTATAAATTGCATTTGTGATTCTGGCCTGAAGTTCATCCAAAGAATGTGGTTTTGATGAGTAAGCAACAGGTTTAACGTGGCTCCATAAAACCTAGTGCACTGGGTACAGGTCAGGCAAAAGAGTTGCACAAGGACTTTATAAACTCCCTGTACTATTTAATATCTTTTTTATGCCAAACTGTCTCATATTAGTGATGCTCATTAAATAATGTTGCCTCACTTGTACTGACTGCACACAATCTAATGTCCTGATAGCACCCCTCAAATCCACTGTATACATGCAGACATGAAAACAGTATATCATTAGTTGCGACTGTGTGCACCAGCAGGAGTATCACTTGACTGTGTGCATGCTGGTGAGTAAATATTGCTCTTGCGTGCCCCAGGGACAAAGATTGATGGGCTGGGAGTACATATTGGGAATCTGGGCGTGTGCGTTTAGTGGACAGAAAATTGTGAAAGACACAAATCTGAATTCCTAGTATGTGCCCTTGGTTTGCGAAACCCAGTGCTAGGAATGCTGATATATATCTTTTATGTCCATCTATTACATTCTGAAAATTAGATTCACATTGCAGTAAGTATAGGATAGTTATGTAAACTGCATTGCATTCTGGATAGTTTTGTCAGTTTAATTGTGAAAATCAGAAGTATGATTGAAACATTATGGCCTAGAAATTCGATTGGGCTGTAAAGCATTTTGGTTCAATATTGGTTGGCGCTCCCTAGTCAGCATCCAGCATACACACCTGAAATTGATGTTAGGTCTTTTGCATATGCAAATGGAAGGGCTAACATTTGTTTCAGGTCCCTTTTGTAAAATTGGACTGGAAGAGTTGGTCAGTGTCTTCAGGCACTCAGCAGCTAAATCAGTGATCCTTAAAGGGACCACTAGTGGCTGTCACCTGAAAGGTAAGTTAAATGTTTTTTTATACTTACCTTATTGGGGAGCCAAGACGAGCAGGAGTGCTCCTTCTGGCTCTACATTAAAACTGCTGGCTGCTGCCGGCCACCACTTGCTCCCTCACCCGATTGTTTGCCCCATTGCTGGATTCTCCTGCTTTGCCTATATCCTGAGGAAAAATAGTTTTTAAAAAATCACTAAGGCAGGTAGTGTAGCACATTAGCATTCCAACTCATTGCATCATGTTGTAATAGGATGTTGCGTTGTGGCTGAATGTTCCTGCCTCCTCCCTGCAAAAGAACTTAATTGCTTTTGCATGCCTTTGAGTGCCCAGCTTACAATGGTAAAGATGGAGAACTAGGAATTGGTTGGCTCTTTGTTCTTTTCATCAAGAAATGATGCAAGGAGACCTCAGGAGTAGAAAAAGAAAAAGAAAAATTGGGGCCACAAATGTATTTTTTTTATTTAGTTCAATCCTGATTATCTGTGTTTCCATTATCTGCATAATCTTTCTTTGACTGTTATGTAATGTAAAAAGAAAACAATCTCCTTTTCTTCCTTTAAGACGCTCCTTAAAACCTACCTTTTTGACCAAGCTTTTGGTCATCTGTCTTAACATCTCCTTATGTGGCTCAGAGCCCCTGTGAAGCACCTTGGCACATTGTACAATGTTAAAGTTGCAATATAAATGCAAGTTTTAATGCATGGATTAAGCATTGGTTAACTGGCAGGAAAC
Organism: Heterodontus francisci; assembly: GCF_036365525.1. Lineage (NCBI taxonomy): Eukaryota > Metazoa > Chordata > Chondrichthyes > Heterodontiformes > Heterodontidae > Heterodontus > Heterodontus francisci. The sequence continues at coordinate 126,012,537 of NC_090371.1, read as the reverse complement.
AGAGAGTAGGAATAAGTGGGTCATTCTCACGTTGGCAGGCTGTGTCTAGTGGGGTACTGCAAGGATCAGTACTTGGGCCCCAGCTGTTCACAGTATATATTCATGATTGGGATGTGGGAACCAAATGAAATATTTCCAAGTTCGCAGATGACGCAAAACTAGGTGGGAATGTGTGTTGTGAGGAAGATGCAAGCAGCTTCAAGGGGATTTGGACAGACTTAGCGAGTGGGCAAGAATGTGGCAGATGGAATATAATGTGAAAAAATGTGAGGGTATCCATTTTGGTAGGAGGAATAGATGTGCAGTGTATTTCTTAAATGGTAAGAGATTAGAAAGTGTAGATGTACAAAGGAACCTGGGTCTCCTTGTCAGTAAGTCACTGAAAGCTAACATGCAGGTGCAGCAAGCAATTAAGAAGGCTAATAGTATATTAACCTTTATCGCAAGAAGATTTGAGTACAAGAGTAGTGAAGTCTTGCTTCAATTATATAGAACTTTGGTTAGACTGCACCTGGTGTATTGTGTGCAGTTTTGGTCCCCTTGCCTTAGGAAGGATATTATTGTCATGGAGGGAGTGCAACAAAGGTTCACCGGACTTGCGCCTGGGAAGGCGGGACTTTGTCCTATGAAGAGAGATTGGGGAAACTGGGCCTGTATTCTCTAGAGTTTCGAAGAATGAGAGGGGATCTCATTGAAGCCTACAAAATACTTAAAGGGATAGACAGGGTAGATGCAGCTAAGATGTTTCCCCTGTTTGGGGAGTCTAGAATCAAGGGACACAATTTCAAAATGAGGGGGAAGCCGTTTAGGACAGAGATGAGGAGAAATTTCTTTACTCAGAGGGTTGTGAATCTTTGGAATTCTCTACCCCAGAGGGCTGTGGAAGCTCAGTCATTGTGTTTAGAGTAGAAATTGACAGATTTCTAAATACAAATGACATAAAGGGATATGGGGATAGTGTGAGAAAAAGACATTGAAGTGGATGATCAGCCATGATCGTATTGAATGGTGGAGCAGCCTCGATGGGCTGAATGGTCTACTCCTGCTCCTATGTTCCTAAGTTGTCAAAAGAGGGATTATTGCATCTTGTATACTTCAAAATACGTTAAATTATCTGTTTTCATCATCTTCTGCTGTATACTTTTGACAGGGAGTAAGCACTGGATGGAAACTAAAGCTTGCAATGATTTTATTTAATTTATTCATTCACGGGATGTCGGGATGTCACAAGATGTCGTGGGTATGCCTGTATTTGTAGCCCATCCCTAATTGCCCTTGAAAATGTGATGGTGAGCTGCAGTCCTTGTGATGAAGGTACTTCCATTGTGCTGATAGGTAGGGATGATGAAGGAACAGCAGTATACCATAAGTCAGGATGGTGTGTGACTTGGAGGTGGTGGTGTTCAGCACTATACCATATATGCCCAATATCATATAACAACAAGCATTTCTGGTAAGAAGGAGAATGTGTGTATTTTATCTGTCTTTGTATCAGAGTTGTACCTCTCAAGCAGATACAGCTCAAAGGTATATTAAGATCATTTTGTATATAGATTTATGTGAAATTGTTAGGCTGTAGTATTTGCTCTTGTACTACTTTATCTATTGCAGGTTAATTTAGTGGGACTCTAATTATCCACTAATTTTCATTATTCTTAAGGGAGTTCCCCACTCATTATGGTAGATAATCAAAGTTGCAGAACATTATACAAAATGTTCTACAGGAATGCACATTCCTGAGTGTTTTGCAATATTGAATCCTATGCAGATATTCTAAAGATGCAGTTCAGATCTTAAAATAAAGAACATTTTAAAAGAAATCCATTTCCACATAAAACAAGATTATTTGGTTCAAAAGCATGATCTGCAGAGAAAACTTAGATATTTCTTGGGAACAGCTCAATATAATTCACACTGTCAAATGACACAAATGCTTATGTGTGATTATTGAGATGCTTCAGTACCTGCCTGAAAAATATGAATATTAGTTTTCTGATATTGTAAAAATAAAAAGGTGTATTAGTTCTCATATATGATTTTAAGAATAAGTTATTTGTTGTAAAATATTTGTGTTGCAGGGAGCATTGCTTCGTTTCAGGCCTCTGGCCCTGTCAGCCGGCTGCTATTGCTGGTTCTTGGTGTATCTTCAGCCCTGCTTGTTCAAGCTGTCACTTGGTGGTCAGGAAGCAATCAGCAAAGGTATTTTTTCTGTCTGTTGTACTATTTTGTATCTTTTGGTATGGACAAACTGTAGAATTTAAACCAAAAATAAAGCAGCACAATTGAAAAGAATATTTAATGGTCTTTTGATTGCTAGTTTGCCATCTATAGTCAGAAACTATTTTGTATTATTACACATCCACACTAAATTAACATCACAGACCATTTATCCGACTTATTCACTTATTCATATGGGTGCTCGGCAAACCATTCAGATGTATATGTTTTTACAATGTCTGAAGGTATCCAAAGAGTCTCTTTAGCAAGTAACCCTGTAGTGCCAATATTGGAATTTTGTTCAGACGATATGGATTGAATTCAGCTTCTCATTGTAGGTAATTCCCAGCCAGGTTACTATCTGGAATGGCTTACAAGGGTGTTGTGGTCCATTTTTTTGGGAAGAGGTAGGGGTGGGGAAGGAAAGGCGGAGGACATATTGTTCCCCTATCAAGCATAACGTCTGATAGATGAGAGCAAAATACTGCAGATGCTGGAACTCTGAAATGAGAACAGAAAATGCCTGAGATACTCAGCAGGTATGGCAGCATCTGTGTAGAGAGAAGCAGAGCTAATGGGCTGCATTTTACCAGCTCGCCACTGATCTGGTTGGTGGCTCATTTACATGGCTGGGATGAACCGCCTGCCCCCACCCCACACAATGACGTGTAGAGGGTGGGCGATCCATCTTAGCAATGGCATCTGGTACCACTGCGCAGGTGCCGGCACCATCTTTAAAGGGCTTAGAGCACTAAATGACTGGTTACATTTTTAAAGCCACAGTGAATTTACAAGTATTAGAAATAATTAACTAAATCTTTCCAGCCCTCTTCCACCCTTACATTTCATTCCTTGCCCTCCCTTTCTCCCCCACCAAAATACTTAGCTTCTGTACCTGAGCTCCCCCCGCCTCTTCCCCACCCCCCTGTCAAAGTTCAGAAACTTTTAACTTTACCCCTTCCCATCACCCCCTCGACCAATGATATAGGTTTGACCCCTCTCCCCTCTCCCACACTGAAATAATTAGCTCCTCCCTCCCCCCCCCCCCCAGTGTTCCGCATCGGATCTCCGGATGGATATCCAACGGCGCAGGAGCACCGGCCACCGAGGGTAATGTGGGATGGCCGGCTCAACAAGGAAAGTAGTTATTCGGTCATTTAAATTTATCAACATATTGAAATTTCGGCCCCGTCACCAAGTGGCAGAGGGCTGCCACGAAGCCTCGCCGCCACTGGTAATATGGGGCGGGGCCTTTCCTGGAGGCTATTTCTGGGCCCCCCTGCCATAACCCCCAATGTCATCATAGTAATAGAGTCATAGAGTTATACAGCACAGAAACAGGCCCTTCGGCCCATCGTGTCTGTGCCGGCCATACAGCATCCAACTATTCTAATCCCATATTCCTGCACTTGGCCCATAGCCCTGTATGCTATGGCATCTCAAGTGCTCATCTAAATACTTCTTAAATGTTGTGAGGGTTCCTGCCTCCACCACCTCCTCAGGTAGTGCGTTCCAGATTCCAACCACCTTCTGGGTGAAAACATTTTTCCTCAAATCTCCTCTAAACCTCCTGCCCCTTACCCTAAATCTATGCCCCCTGGTTCTTGACCCCTCTGCTAAGGGAAAAGTTTCCTCCTATCTAACCTACCAATGCCCCTCATAATCTTGTACACCTCAATCATGTCCCCCCTTAGCCTTCTCTGCTCCAAGGAAAACAACTCTAGCCTTTTCAGTCTCTTTTCATAGCTGAAATGCTGCAGCCCAGGCAACATCCTGGAGAATCTCCTCTGCACCTTCTCCAGTGCAATCACATCCTTCCTATAGTGTGGTGACCAGAACTGTACACAGTACTCCAGCTGTGGCCTAACTAGCATTTTATATAGCTCCATCATAACCTCCCTGCTCTTATATTCTATGCCTCGACTAATAAAGGCAAGTATCCCATATGCCTTCCTAACCACCTTATCTACCTGTGCTGCTGCCTTCAGTGATGTATGGACAAGTACACCAAGGTCCCACTGACTTTCTGTATTCCTAGGGTCCTACCATCCATTGTGTAGTCCCTTGCCTTGTTAGTCCTCCCAAAATGCATTATCTCACACTTTTCAGGATTAAATTCCATTTGCCACTGCTCCGCCCATCTTACCAGCCCATCTATAGCTCCCTGTAATCTAAGGATTTCCTCCTCACTATTTACACCACCAATTTTCGTGTCATCTGCGAACTTACTGATCATACCTCCTATATTCACATCTAAATCATTAATGTACACTATAAACAGCAAGGGTCCCAGCACCGATCCCTGTGGTACACCACTGGTCACAGACTTCCAATCGCAAAAACAGCCCTCGACCATTACCCTCTGCCTCCTTCCAATAAGCCAGTTTTGGATCCAATTTGCCAAATTGCCCTGGATCCCATGGGCTCTTATCTTCTTAACCAATCTCCCATGTGGGACCTTATCAGAAGCCTTACTGAAATCCATGTGTACTACATCTACTGCTTTACCCTCATCTGCACATCTAGACAACTCCTCGAAAAATTCAATCTAGTTAGTTAGACACGATCTCCCCCGACAAAGCCATGCTGACTATCCCTGATTAATCCCTGCCTCTCCAAGTGGAGATTAATCCTGTCCCTCAGAATTGTTTCCAATATTTTCCCAACCACTGATGTTAGACTCACCCGTGGGGCGGGTCGCCTCAAAAGTGACTCTTTGGGTAAACTCAAATGTGGTGGCTTTATCACAAAGGGTAAACAGATACTAACGTATTTATTGGATTTCATACCTGTAGGCTGTGCAGAATCTGGGGTTTCATTTTGGGTCATATTCTACTACTTGTACTCAGGATTTGGTGTACCTCCCTGAACCCAGTGTGGGCATGCAACACATTCAACACTTTAATACTGTCTCTGGGTGCCATAGTGACTTTGGATCGAATACATTCAGGTAAAGAAAACATTCAAGCAATGCAGTGTTGTAACAGTCATGGAAGTTACAATGTTCTTCCAGCTAGTCCATGTAGAAACTGCTGATTAAGCATACCTTACATTTGTTATTGGTTTCTCATAGGATTTTTTTTTAATTTGAAAGGTATATTTTTCAAAATACTTAAGATTTGCCAAATAGAATATTTTGACCAGGTAGAAATCATTTGGCAGGTTTATTTAGGATTTAGTTGCAACTTGATTGGGTAAAATTGTTCTAATGAAACAGAAAACAATGGAAATACACATGAAACGATGGGCCTTGTTACATTAGAACAATACATACTATGGGATGATATAGCAGTAATTAAAATCATGAAAGGATGAAATGAGGTATACAGAAGCAGACTGTTTTCAGTAGTTCAGGGTTCAAAAACAAGGGATCACAGATAGAAGCTTTAATGTAAGATACTTAGAATAGTGGGCAGGGAAATCGTCTTCATGCAAAGAGCTGTGAGGCTGTGAAATTCACTCCCAGGGTTAGTGGTTGGGGCAAAATCTATGTCTATTCAAGATCATATTGGATAAAGGAAAAGGGGTTAAAAGGGTATATGAACAGGGTTGTTACATGTCTTTAGAATTATTTGCTCATGTGGAGAGTAAACACCAAAGAGGTCTGGTTGGGCTGAATGACCTGATTATGTGTTGTAATTTCTCTGTAATTCCATGTTATTGGAGGAGTTTGGCAAACCTTTTGGATTTTCAAAAGAATAATGCTGGATCTTGACAAGGTCAGAGAAGTTGGTTGGTCTATCAGGAGATAATCTGTTTCAGTAATGGTGGTAACAGTTACAGACCCTCTTGGGATACTGCACAATTTGGAAATGGAACACTAGAGAGGGGAAGCAGTGCATAGAGGGGCAAGGAGGAGAACTCTCAATAGATAGCCCTCTCCTACCTCCATCTCAGCCTAGAGCAGTGTGTGAGGGGCCTGCGTTTCATCAAGGAGGTGTTTACAGAACTGTACCACCACCTACAATCTGACCTGCAGCCTCTTGAAAGAGCGAGAACGACGCTGCCTATGGACGTCAAGGTCACTATCACCCTAAATTTCTATGCCAGTGGATCCTTCCAGGCAGGAGCAGGTAATATTAGCAAAATCCCACAGTTTGCTGTCCATCACTGCATCAGTGAGGTGACAGAGGCCCTGCATGGAAGGAGGGGACTTCATTGTCATCTTACTATTCAGAGAAAAGCAGGAGAAGAAAGCCAGGATTTCCCAGGCTAATGGAATTTCCAGTGGTGCAGGGTGCATTCAATCGCAAACACATAGCTCTATGGGTCCCATTTGTTAGTTGCAGATGTTCCACAACAGCTACCATTCTGTCAATATCTGAAATCATCTAGATGATCAGGCAAAATATAGTTTGCCCAGCGCGGGATAATCACGCATCGTGATCCCCACCCCTGATATCCTCCGGGGTCTAAATATACGATTTTTCCCTGCTTGTTAATTTCCTGTGGGATTACAGTTTGGAAATCAAGACTAAATGAAGTATTCAGGTTAAGCAGGGTTGGGGGCAGATGTTAATTGGAGCAAAGTAGGATAGTGGGGCAGGGATGGAGGAATATGGTAAGGAGAAATGGAAAGGAGGATGAGAGAAAGAGGGCAGAGAGGAGAGTGGGGAATGGAGCAGGGACGATCAGGCAGACAAGTGGGAAGTTGCGAGGTGAAGTGGGGAGAACAGAGGTAGGGAACCTACACTTCTACCTACCAAGGGTGGAATTCCATCTCACTGCTGCTACCAAGGGTGGAATTCCATCTCACTTTACCACTGCTCTGGTAAACTACCTTTGGATCTGCTAGGCCTTAAAAATCATTTCAGCAGATGGATGGAGTGGGTTAAACTATCCTTCCATCTATTGAATTGGAATAGCATTTCAGCAGCTGGGGGTGGCAGCGATTGTAGTTGGGCCAGTTCAGGTTGGCAGATTAAATGTTGTTGCATTTCTTCCAATAGGTCTGGGAAAATAGGCAGCAGATACAACTGCTTCATGTACCACCGGAGCTCATGGGTGAGATGGGGAGGTTAAGACAGTGGATCACAAGAGGATCACGTTGCAGATAAAGGAAAAAGAAGTTGAGAAAAAAGGGGGAACGGTTGTTGGGACAACAGTAAAAGGAAGGAAGCTTTATTGTTTCATTAAATATTACAGTTTTGACTCTTGGATGATGCAGGACTTTAGACCGATAGAAAACTGATTCTGGTATTCTACACAAGATACAGCTAGATTAGTTACATTCGCTGTATTGGTCTGCCAGAATGAGGCTGAATTCTTGGAGTCTAGTTTCTATTAGCCCTGGATCATATAAATGTTTAATATTAAGGTGTAGGTTGCAAAGAGCTCACATACATTAATAAATAAATGGTGCATGCAAATTAATTTACCATGTTTTATTTTATGAAGATGCTCCTCCTCATAGAATCATAGAATGGTTACAGCACAGAAGGAGACCATTCAGTCTATTGTGTCCATGCCAGCTCTCTACAAGAGCTATTCAGCTAATCCCACTTCCCTACCATTTCCCCATAGCCCTGAACATTTTTTCTCTTCAGATAATCATCCAGTTCCCTTTTGATAGCCATGCTTGAATCTGCATTCGTCACACTCTGAGACAGTGCATTTCAGATCCTAACCACTTGCTGTTTAAAAAGGTTTTTCCTCATGTTGCTACTGCTGCTTCTGCCAAACACCTTAAACTGGTGCCCTCTTGTTCTCAACACTTCCGTAAATGGGAACAGTTTCTTCCTACATACTCTGTCCAGACCCTCAAGATATTGAACAAGTCTGTCAAATCTCCTCTTAAACTTCTCTAAAGTACAGCCACAGCTTTTCCAATCTATCTGCATAACTGATGTCTCATCCCTAGAACAATTCTCATAATCTTTTCTGCACCCTCTTCAATACCTTCACATACTTCTTACAGTGCAGTGGCCAGAATTGGACACAATACTCCAGCTGAGGCAGAACCAGTGTTTTATAAACGTTAACCATAACTTACCTAGGCTCAACTATCACCAGTAACCTGTCTCTGGATGCAGAAATCAACAAGCGCATGGGAAAGGCTTCCACTGCTATGTCCAGACTGGCCAAGAGAGTGTGGGAAAATGGCGCACTGACACGGAACACAAAAGTCCAAGTGTATCAGGCCTGTGTCCTCAGTACCTTGCTCTATGGCAGCGAGGCCTGGACAACGTATGTCAGCCAAGAGCGACGTCTCAATTCATTCCATCTTCGCTGCTTCCGGAGGATACTTGGCATCAGGTGGCAGGACCGTATCTCCAACACAGAAGTCCTCGAGGCAGCCAACATCCCCAGCTTATACACACTACTGAGTCAGCGGCGCTTGAGATGGCTTGGCCATGTGAGCCGCATGGAAGATGGCAGGATCCCCAAAGACACATTGTACAGCGAGCTCGCCACTGGTATCAGACCCACCGGCTGTCCATGTCTCCGCTTTAAAGACGTCTGTAAACGCGACATGAAATCCTGTGACATTGATCACAAGTCGTGGGAGTCAGTTGCCAGCGTTCGCCAGAGCTGGCGGGCAGCCATAAAGACGGGGCTAAAGTGTGGCGAGTCGAAGAGACTTAGCAGTTGGCAGGAAAAAAGACAGAGGCGCAAGGGGAGAGCCAACTGTGTAACAGCCCCGAAAAACAAATTACTCTGCAGCACCTGTGGAAGAGCCTGTCACTCTAGAATTGGCCTTTATAGCCACTCCAGGCGCTGCTTCACAAACCACTGACCACCTCCAGGCGCTTACCCATTGTCTCTCGAGATAAGGAGGCCAAAGAGAACCATAACTTACTTGCTTTTGTACTCTATGCTTCTATTTATAAAGCCCAGAATCCTGGGTGCCATATTTACCACTTTCTCAGCCTGTACTGCCACCTTCACATACCCCTAGATCCCTCTGCTCCTGCATCCCTTTAGAATTGTACTCTTAATTTTATATTGCCTCTCCTTGTTCTTCTTACCAAAATGTATCACTTCTCTGCATTAAATTTCATCTGCCACATGTCTGCCATTCCACCAACCTGCCTACACCCTCTTGAAGTCTATCACTATCCTCCTCACAGTTCATAATACTTCAAGTTTTGTCTGAGTCATGAAGTCATTACAGCACAGAAGGAGGCCATTCAGCCCATTGAGTCCATGCTGGCTATCTATAAAACAAACTGATCTGTCCTATTCCACTACTCTATCCCCATAGCCCTACAAGTTTATTCCCCTCAAATGCCCATCTAATTTTCTTTTGAAATCATTGATCACCTCCGCTTCCACCATCCTCGTAGACAGCGAGTTCCAGGTCAATAGAACTCACTGCGTAATAAAGTTCTTTCTCACATCCTCCCTGCATCTCTTGCCCAAAATCTTAGATCTATGTACCCTAGTCCTTGTACAGTCAACTAATGGGAACAACTTTTCTTTGTCTACTTCATTCAAACTTGTCATAATCTTGTACACCTAGTGCTTACTAGAGTTTAATTAATGCTGGAAACCCACCGAAATGCTATTGTGTGGAAATACTTGGGCTCTCATAACATCAGTTTACAGTAGATGCTATTGTTTCCAGAGCCTAATGTTGCATAACTACTATAAATGGCCTATCACTGTGCCACCTAAAGGTGTAACAGGCACTGCAAATACGCATGGATACTTTTAGAATGCTTTTTCTGACAGAAGTTGGGTGATATAGGAGTTTTCAAGGCATTTTGAAATGTAATCTAGTAACCCACCCAGGGATATTGATACATAATAGTTATGTTTCAGCTTTGTTTTGCACTCTTGGCTCAGTCATGATCAATTCCCACACCAGAGATTTGAATACATAATCTAGGCTGACACTGCAATACTGATGAGGGCTACACTATCTTGTGTCTTTTGGATGAGATAAGTCTACCTGTTGAGGGAATGTTAAAAGAAAAAAAGCAGGGGGTTCTCCCGGTGTCCTAGCCAATATATATCTCTCAACCAACATCATTAAAACAGACCATCAGGAATTTTAATTTTTTTTAAATTCATTCATGGGATGTGGGTATCAATGGCTAGGACAGCATTTATTACCCATCCCTAACTGCAATTATGTAGGACTTTGCTGAGTGCAAATTGGCTGCTGTGGCTCCTACAATACAACAGTGACTACACTTCAAAAGTACTTAACTGTGAAACATTTTGGGATGTCTTGTGGATGTGAAAAGTGCTATATAAATGCAATGTTTGTTCTTTCTTTGCAGTAGTGATTATTTTTAAATCTTTCTGCTGTGCATAAATGCACAGTTCTTGACTGGGAAGGCAGAAAGATATTCCCAGTCCTGGAATTAGCTATTGGAAAAGCTGAGTCACCCACCATTCTTGCATGTGAGAAACCACTTGACTTCTGCTTGTGGTATCTGCTTAAGACACAGGCCAGAAAAAAGGACTTTGCCACACCTGGCCAAAAGTACTTTTTGTTTAACTATTTCCCTTGTGTTGGTAATAGAATACTTCAAGAACAGTTGTGAATTCTTGTTTTAACACAGTAATTCAGAATATCCTCCACAACTTAATTGTGATTTTATTCATTATGAATAATGAGATCTTCCTCATTTGTAAATAAGCGAAGTACTACCACTGTTTTCCCAATGCATTACAGGGTGGCACAGTGGCGCAGTGGTTAGCACCGCAGCCTCACAGCTCCAGCGACCCGGGTTCAATTCTGGGTACTGCCTGTGTGGAGTTTGCAAGTTCTCCCTGTGTCTGCGTGGGTTTCTTCCGGGTGCTCCGGTTTCTTCCCACAGCCGAAAGACTTGCAGGTTGATAGGTAAATTGGCCATTATAAATTGCCCCTAGTATAGGTAGGTGGTAGGGGAATATAGGGACAGGTGGGGATGTGTTAGGAATATGGGATTAGTGTACGATTAGTATACATGGGTGGTTGATGGTCGGCACAGACTCGGTGGGCCGAAGGGCCTGTTTCAGTGCTGTATCTCTAAATCTAAAACCCCTTTATTACTTAGCTGTTTGTCAACATATTCAGGTGGCTGGATCATAAGTTACTCAACTGCTCTGGCACATCTGCTGGTAACTGATAAGTGATCTCCATCTGTTATAAGGGACATTATAATCAATGATTTAAAACAAAAATGAAATCATTGTCATTTGTGTCAGATTTTCAGAAGCTACCACAGGAAAAAGAGGAAGTGAAATCTGTGGAGAAAAAGAATGAACCTGGTGCTCAGTACAATTGGTTTGTGAGTGGGGCAGCATTTGGGAGTTTGCAGTTCCTCACACACTGGATATTTGGAGAAGTCTCACTAGTCTCTCGATGGGCTGTGAGTGGTCACCCAAATACTGGACCAGATCCTAATCCTTATGGGTAAGTAACTTCATATGTTCCATGGAAATTTCAGTCTTGAGTCACAATTAAATGCAGCAGTATATTCTGTTAGCTCAAATAAATTTTTGGTACAGGACCAGTGCAAACATTTTGCCTGCAAGGGCTATATTCTGTTGATACAGCATCATAATTGTGGGTTCTTTGACATAAATCATGTGCTGCCATTTATTCTTCTTACCATTTTCGGGGAGTATTGACCTTGGTGCCTGAAATGCTTAGTGGTTGTAGCTGTGTCATCTGCTGCATTCGAGCTTCATTTTTTATTGCATTGTGTGATTATTAAACCACTCATTTGTGATCCCTGCTCCTGAATGATGGCCTGAGGTGCACAAATATTTGGCCTCAATCTGCATATTCATCAAATCAGCAAGCAGTGGACACCTAATGGGCAACCCCAGGCAGGATTTCCAGCTTCCTTTTTCTGTTATCCCAACAACTCTTAACCTTTTTGCTCAACTTTTTTTTTCCTTTATCTGCAACGTGATCCTCTTGTGATCCACTGTCTTAACCACCCCATCTCACCCATGAGCTTCAGTAGTACATGAAGCAGTGGTATCTGCGGCCTATTTTCCCAGATCTATTGAAAGAAACGCAACAACATTTAATCTGCCAGAAAAGATTGATGTTGTGTCACTGTGATTGGCCCATGGTTAAGTCCTGTAAAGAGGGGGTGATTTGGAGAAGGGGAGCAATTGGGAGAGAGGGTAGCGGTCCTGAGGATTAGGGAGAGTAGCAGTGTCCAAGATCGGGGAGGGCGTTGGTGTCGGCAATCAGAGGGGGATCCAGTTTGCGATCAGTGAAGTGGACAAGTGGTGGCTTGCAGAGCCATAATGCAGCTGGCTGTCTCAGGGCAAACCAGTTTTACAGAAGGGTCCTTAAATAGGCATTAAGCCCTTTATTTGCATTTGCACAGGCCCAAAATGCCTGTTTTCTTGCCTATACCAATATGGCAGGTGAGTGTTTCCAACTGATAATGAGTATGTGCTTCCTGCCAGCCATATTAGAGCGATGGTGCTTGTTTAGCACCTGAAAAATGGTGTGGCACCATCAAATTTCTTAGCTCTTATTTCTAGTATTGCACTTTATAGAAATAGAAATTTTGAACTCTGGAAATAAAAGCAGAAAATATTGGTAATACATAGTAAGATGATAAGTATCTGAAAAATAAGTTAACATTTTACATGTGATCCATTCTGATGAAGGTTCTGTGGGACTTGTTAATTTATTTCCAATTAACTTGATGTGCTTTTCCAAAATTTTCTGTTTTTGTATCCCTATAAATGGTGGTGTTACTCTGTGATAAATGCATTTTGCTTGTTTGTTTACCCATCTGAATATTAGATTCTTGTTCAGACAGCTTGGCTGCTGTGACTGTGGGAAGGGGATGTTTGAGGAGATGGTTTGCTATGCCAGTCACTGACATTAAAATGGTGTCGCCAACTGGGCAAGTTTCTAGAAATTCCACGCACTTCTGAACAAATTTCAAATTGTTTGCAAAATCCATTTTTGTAGCTTTGTAGGGCAATAAGATTGAGAACTCTGTGTGCAATGTTGTAATAAAAGCAAAATACTGCAGATGCTGGAAATCTGAAATAAAAACAAAAAGTGCTGGAAATAGCAGGTCTGGGAGCATCTGTGCAGAGAGAAGCAAAGTTAACGTTTCAGGTCTGTGACCTTTCATCAGAACTAGCAAAGGTTAGAAAATAATTTGGTTTTAAGCAAGTGAAGGGTAGGAGGGTGGGGGAGAGAACTTCCCATGGCACCTTCCCATGCAATCGCAGGAGGTGTAATACCTGCCCTTTTACCTCCTCTCTTCTCACTATTCAAGGCCTCAAACACTCCTTTCAGGTGAAGCAGCGATTTACTTGTACTTCTTTCAATTTAGTGTACTGTATTCGCTGCTCACAATGCGGTCTCCTCTACATTGGGGAGACCAAATGCAGATTAGGCGACCACTTTGCGGAACGCCTCCGCTCAGTCCGAAAGCATGACCCCAAGCTTCTGGTTGCTTGCCATTTTAATTCACCATGCTGCTCTCATGCCAACATTTCTGTTTTTGGCCTGCTCCAGTGTTCCAGCAAACATCATTGTAAACTCGAGGATCACAGAATCACAGAATTGTTACAGCGCAGAAGGAGGCCATTCGGCCCATCGTATCTGCACTGGCTCTCTGAAAGCACAATTCCCTCAGTCCCATTCCCCTGCCTTCTCCCCATAATCCTGTACATTCTTCCTTTTCATATAACTGTATAATTCCCCTTTGAATGCTTCAATTGAACCTGCCTCCACCACTTTCTCACATAGCACATTCCAGACCTTAACCACTCACTGCGTGAAAAAGTTTTTCCTCACGTCACTTTTGCTTCTCTTACCAAATACTTTAAATCTGTGCCCTCGTGTTCTCGATCCTTTCACGAGTGGGAACAGTTTCTCTCTATCTACTCTGTCCAGAGGATTTTGAATACCTCTATCAAATCACCTCTCGGCCTTCTCTTCAAGGAAAACGGTCCAACATTCTCCAATCTATCTTCATAACTGAAATTCCTCATCCCTGGAACCATTCTCGTGAATCTCTTCTGTACTCTCTCCAATGCCCTTACGCCTTTCCTAAAATGCAGAGCCCAGAATTGGACACGGTACTCCAGCTGAGGCTGAACAAGTGTCTTATACAAGTTCAACATAACTTCCTTGCTGTTGTACTCTATACCTCTATTAATAAAGCTCAGGATACTGTATGCTTTATTAACTGCTCTCTCAACCTGTCCTGTCACCTTCAATGACTTATGCACATATACACCTAGGTTCCTCTGCTCCTGCACCCCCTTTAGAATTGTGCCCTTTATTCTATACTGTCTCTCCATGTTCTTCCTACCAAAATGAATCACCTCACATTTCTCTGCATTGAACTTCATCTGCCACTTGTCTGCCCATTCCACAAACTTGTCTATGTCTTTTTGAAGTTCTACACTATCCTTCTCACTGTTCACAATGCTTCCAAGTTTTGTATCATCTGAAAACTTTGAAATTGTGCCCTGTATACCAAGATCTAGGTCATTAATATATACCAGGAAAAGCAAGGGTCCCAACTCTGATCTCTGGGGAACTCCAATACAAACCTTCCTCCAGCCCGAAAAACATCCATTAACCACTACTTTGTTTCCTGTCACTCAGCCATTTTCGTACCCATGTTGCTACTGTTCCTTTTATTCCATGAGCTACAAGGTTGCTCACACGTCTGTTGTGTGGCACTGTATCAGATGCCTTTTGAAAGTCCATGTACACCACATCAACAGCATTGCCCTCATCAACCCTCTCTGTTACCTCCTCAGAAAACTCCAGTAAGTCAGTTAAACATGATTTTCCCTTAAGAAATCCATGCTGGCTTTCCTTAATTAACTCGCATTTGTCCATGTGACTATTGATTTTGTCCTGAATTATTTTTTCCTTAGTTTTCCCACCACCGAAGTTAAACTGACTGGCCTGTAGTTGCTGGGCTTATCTTTGCACCCTTTTTTGAACAAGAGCGCAATGTTTGCAATTCACTAGTCCTCTAGTCCTCTGAGTCTAAGGAAGACTAAAGATTTATGGCAAATGCCTCTGCGATTTCCATCCTCACTTCCCTCAGTATCCTTGGATGCATCTCATCTGGCCCTGGTGCCTTATCCACTTTTAAGTTCAGACAGCCTATCTAATACGTCCTCTTTATCAATTTTTAAATCCCTCTAGTGTTTGAATTACTTCCTCTTTCAACATTGCCTGGGTTGCATCTTCTTCCTTGGTATAGACAGATGCAAAGTATTCATTTAATACCTCAGCTATGCCCTCTGCCTCCATGTGTAAATCCCCTTTCTGGTCTCTAATCAGCCCCACTCCTCCTTTCACTACCCTTTTACTATTTATATGCCTATAGAAAACTTTGGGATTTCCTTTAATGCTAGCTGCCAGTCTCTTCTCATGCTCTCTCTTTGTTTCTCTTATTTGCTTTTTCACTTCCCCTCTGGATCTTCTATATTCAGTCTGGTTCTCAATAGTATTTTATACCTGGCATCTATCATAAGCACACCTTTTTCTTCTTTATCTTCATCTCTACCTCTTTTGTCATCCAGGGAGCTCTGGATTTGTTTGCTCTACTTTTCCCCTTCGAGGGAACATACCTTGGCTGTGCCTGAACTATCTCTTCTTTGAAGGTAGCCTATTGTTCATCTACTGGTTTTCCTGCCAGCTTTTGACTCCAATTTATTCGCCCCAGCTCCATTCTTACCCCATTGAAGTTGGCCTTCCCCTAGTTAATTATTCTTACCCTGGATTGCTCCTTTTTTTTTCCATAGCCTAAACCTTGTGACACAATGATCACTATCCCATAAATGCTCTTCTGATACTTGATCTACTTGGCCCACCTCATTCCAAAAACCAGGTCTAGCAGTACCTCCTTTCTTGGAGCAGCACCTGATCTTTCGATTAGGCACTCCACAGCCTTGCGGACTGAACATTGAGTTCAATAACTTCAGAGCATGACTGGCCTTTTTAAAAATATTTTATTTTTTAACCGTGTGCCTGCTTTTCATATAGTCAGAGCTGCTCATTATTCTGCTATCTCTCTGGACTAATGCTTTGTCTTTCACCACAAGCATTAACACACTCTTTGCCTTTATCCCAGGACAGCTTTGTTATTTAATCTCTCCTGCCCTATCAAGCACCTTCCCCTTTGTTCTCTCCCTCACCCCTCTCTCCTTCACTTGCTTAGAAAAGAATTAGCTTTTAACCTTTGCCAGTTCTGATGAAAGGTCACAGACCTGAAACATTAACTTTGCTTCTCTCTCCACAGATGCTGCCAGACCTGCTGAGTATTTCCAGCACTTTTTGTTTTTATATGCAATATTTTAACCTGACTCTACCTCAAATTTATTTGCGATTCTGATTCTGTTCAGAATTTATTGGCAAAGAAAATTCTTAATTCTATTTTAAAGTAAGTATTAATTCCCTGAATTGTATCCATTTTGTGAATTTTCCTGTAAGTTATGCCTATCAACTCCTTTCATGCTTTTCAAATACCTCAAATGTTTCTCTGTTCACAAGATTTCTCTTTTCAGTTCCCCTTCCCTTTATTTCCACAGCACCCACTGGCATCTTCCTTAAATCTTCCTGAGTCTCTTAGTCTGCTGGTGTGTTTTCCTGGCCTCTCAAAATTCAGTTGTAAGTGGCCTGTGAATTGGAAGAAAGAAAAATCTAATCTCAGTGCCACAATATTTTTTACTGTGTTAACAAATTCCATTGTACATTTTAAATATGCTAAATTATTTGATTAAAAATGGTGCCGAGATACATATCTGCAGTTGTTGGACTGTCTTTTCTCCTCTGGGAAATGGTCTTGAATCCAGCTCAGACTTAGGAGATAGGATTGCCATCTTTGTTTATCTATCTCTCTATCTCTTTATCTATTTAGAGTCATAGAGTCATTATGGTTCAGAAGGAGGCTATTTGCTATCAGTCAGTCCCATTCTCACACCTCTGTGCACATAGTCCCTCAAGTTTATTTCCCTCAAGCGCATATCTAATTTCCTTTCTGAGATCATTGATTACATTCACTTCCACCACCCTCATGGGCAGCAAATTCAGGTCATTACCACTCATTGCATAAAAAAGATCTTCCTCACATCCCCGCTGCGTCTGTTGCTTAAAACCTTAAATCTGTGTCCCCTAGTCTTTGTACTATCAGCTAATGGGAACAGCTTTTCTTTGTCTATCTTATCTAAACCTGTCATGATCTTGTACATCTCCTATCAAATCTCCCTGCAATCTCCTTTGCTCCAAGGAGAACAACCCAGCTTCTCCAACCTAACCTTGTAGCTAAAATTCCTAATCCCTGGAAACATTCTGGTAAATCTCTTCTTTTTTTCTTTTGTTTATGTCTCTCATGCTCTAGAGAATTTACATCACAGAAACAGGCCATTTGACTCAACTGGTTTATGCCAGTGTTTATAAAACCTATCAGCATATACCTCTATTCCTTTCTCCCTCATGTATTTATGTAGCTTTCCCGTAAATGCATCAATGTTATTTGCCTTAACTAATTTATCTGGTAGCAAGTTCCACAAAGACGTTTCTCAAGAATTCCTAATTGGATTTATTAATGATTTGTCTTATTTTTATGGCCACTAGTTTTTGGCTTTTGATAAGTGGAAACATCTTCTCGCTATTCTACTTCTCGTCTACTCTATTGAACCCCCATCATAATTTTAAAGACCTGTCTTACATTACTCCTTGCCCCTTTTCTAGAGAATATATTGTTCCATAAAATAAAATAAAAACTTGCATCTGATGTGTGACAATTACACTTTAAAACATCAATATTCAGAAAAAAAACAAGTTACTTGTTTTCTTCTAGATTTATTAGTTTTCATAACTTGGCCACTCCCCAAAGGCAGGAGCTGGATATTACAAGCAGCTTCCAAACTACAGGAATCAAGAATGAGCTTCTACTTTATATTATTTAGTCTACTTTCCAACCGGAGTTACCTGAACAATAAAATTAATGAGGTCAGGTTAAATGCATCACAAGAGTGACTAAGACCACAAGAACCATAAGAAATATCACAGAAGATCAGCTAGTAATTTTTAATATAGATGTTACAACACAGAAATAAGCTGTTCAACCCAATTGTCCTTGTTGTTTGTCCTTCACGTGAACAGTAGTCCTAATTTCATGCGTCTCCCCGATCCTATCTTCTCTCTTTCTTTCTTGTCTCTTTCTCACACCTCGTTATTTCCTTTATCTTTCTGTCCTTTCTCTTTTCTCTCATTCATTCTGTCCTCTTTCTTTCTAGTCTCTCTCTCTGTCTCTCTCTTCCTTCTCCCCCACACCCCCCGCCCAACCATAGCAGAAATAGTAAATCTTGCTTGAAGCAGGAGGTTTTGAAGTGGATAATACATTGTTAAGGTAGAGTGTGGTTGCAAACTATGGCTTCTAAATTGTGCAACTTAATATAAAAGAGCTCTCTTCCTTCTTTCAGCGGTGTGATCTTGATTGCCCTGGCTCTTGGTGTGATGTTATCATTCTGGCCTTCTGTTGTTAACAGCGTTGCCTTTTGGCTAATAGGTATGAGATTCACAGTGCCTGATATCAGTAATTTTTACCGTTAGAAAAATGTGGATTTCCCTGCCCCCACCCCACCCTTTTACTCCTCCTCTGCTGAAGACTCATGTTGGTGTGCAGATCCATGGTACCTCGGTTGACACTTCATGTGGGCTAGTCAATAAGTTATCAGCAAGTTATTTGACCGTGAAACATTACTGTAGCCCCAATCCTGTTCTCTCTCTTTAGCACATATCACTGATTATTGGATAATAATCAATAGAGAGGACTTTGGTAGTCACCTCTCATCAGAGGACCCAGTAAATACTTGAAGTGTTCTACAGAAGCTCCAGCTGATGTTGGTTAACTCAGTACAGTCAGAGATAAAAATACAGATCTTCTTGTCTGTCTCAGTGCCACACCATGTGGGTCATTTGCCCACTGTGCAAGAACAGGGCCTATTTTCTGATATGTGCCTTGGTTGATGGCTGTATCAGGACTTTGAACTAATGTGCCATTTTCTGATATTTGCCCACAACACTGTGGTCACTTGTTAATTTGATTGTTAAATCATGTTCATAAACAAAAGTACCTCCTTGAGTGGCTGTAATCTTGGCAGTTGGTGTGGCACCAGCAGTGTGAATTCTGTCTATTAGGGAAATGTTTTTTGTTTTGCTGGTGCTGTGAAAATCACTAATTGCTGAGGCAAAAAACAGTACTGATTTTCCATTGTTTATAGCCAATATGATGCAGTAACAAATGCCTAACTGACCAGTGAGAACTTGTGTATCCAGAATGAGGGACCTTGCCCGGACAAGTTGGCTGCTGAATTTCCCGTGTTACAATAGTGACTGCACTTCATTGGCTGTGAAGTGCTTTGAGATGTCCCGAGGCCATGAAAGGTCATAAATGGAAGTAGTACCTGCCTTCCTTGTGTCATGCAGCTTATCTTTTTCTGGTAACAATGCTAGAAACCCACGCTGATCCTCACCAACTTTTATATTTCTCTGCAATTTAGTTGATCAAAACAATTTTAACTCTCACATAAATGTCAATGACCAGGAAACAACAAGGTCGAGATTCCTGCTGGTGAAACTGCTTTTGTGGGTAGGAACTGACAAAGCAGGGTCTAAAAAAATAACAAGTCAAGGAATTTGCTAGCTCTTCACCTAATTCCAGGTGCATGCAAGATTTATGACCTGGTTTACTGCCAGAAATAATTTGTGTAATAGCTACATTAGGCAACAAAGTTTTATTCAAATTAGGACATAATGAGACAGCCCACAATTGCTGTTTCCTCAACTTCTCCCCACTCAATCCTAAACTTGCCCATTTAAAATGTGCATTAAAGACCAGTGAGGTTCTCTTGTCTGTCAGGCAGGAATCCATTAAAGGTACATTACCATTTATCCCTCCCTTGCCGTCATTGCAAGAAATGAGGATTGCTTTCAATGGCCCCCTATCATAGATGCAAGAGGATGAAGGAGAACAAAGAAGACATGCAGGTAGATCAGTGGGCATCTGAGCCAGACTCCCTATGACCACAGCTATGTCACAAGTCAGAACTACAAGCTCAGGTACAATCCTGGGACTGTGGGAGGAGAGTTGCTTCTGTAAATTGCAAAGTTTTGAATCTGGTGCAAGGAAACCTGAATAAAAGTACAGCATATGGGTGGTACTGCGAGTGGCGCCCAAGTCACCTTAACTGTAATGCTTCTGCTTCCTTCCAGACTAGTATCGGGAATCTCTGCAGTATAATTTAGTAGCTGATGCTTTGTTAAGCAAGGCAATAACACTCGTCACCATCTAGGACAAAGCAGCCCGCTTGATCGGCACCCCATCCGCCAGTTTCAAGATTCACTCCCTCCAATACCGGCGCAGTGTATCTTATACAAGATGCACTACAGCATCGTGCCAAGCTTCCTTTGACAGCACATACCAAACCTGTGACCTTCACTACCTAGAAGGACAAGGGTAGCAGATGCATGGGAACACCACCAACTGCAAGTTCCACTCCAAGTCACACATCACCCTGGCTTGGAACTATAATGCCATTCCTTCACTGTCACTGGGTCAAAAACCTGAAACTCCCTTCCAAACAGACGGAATGCAGCAGTTCAAGAAGGTGGCTCACCACCACCTTCTGAGGGGCAATTGGGGATGGGCAAAAAATACTGGCCTTTCCAGTGATGCTCACATCCCATGAAAGAATTAAAAGAAAAAAATTAATCTCCTTTCCCACTGGATATTAACAGAAGTATGGCAAGTTAGCCTCTTGTCAGGAAGACAGTAATGTGGGGGTAAAAACATAAGACAATCATAAAAAGAATTAAACAACAGCTTCGTAAAAACTCTTCACACAGTTAAAATGTGGACTTCTGTACCTCCAACCATTGTTGAAGCGAGTCTACAAATTATTTTGAAAAAGAGACATATTAAAGGGTATGGAGAGTGAGAAGAATGGAATTAAGTTCAGACGACTCAAGTGGAAAAGCAGTAGCACAGAATGGCCAAATGTCCTGGTTCTGTACTGTAACATATTTTAATCTCCCTTCATTGCATTGTTCCTACCAGAAGCGCACAAGCCTTCATGGGAATTTATAGTGTCAGACTAAAAATTAGTTCCCTCCTGTTTTTGAGAGCAGGAGTCACGATGTGTGATTTGCCTGCAACCGGCCCCATTGAGGCAGGCAGCAAACAAACTTTGTGGTGCCTTCTCATTTGCATGATTGTAGCATTCAGCTGAGCATGACCCCCCACTGCTGGCTGGAAGCTCAGCAGGGGGCCTAGCAGCGTGGACGGCGTGTTCCTGCTAGCCTGTCCCTTTTAAAGTCAAGCTGCACTTATTATAAAGAAGTTTCTATTGACTGTATTGACGCTGACTGCAAGTAAAAACTGAGCAAATGGGGTAGCAGAGAAAAGAGAAGGCTCCCAGGTTCATGGATGTGGCACTGGAGGCCGTAATGATGAAGGTAACAGGAAGAGAGAGGCCATGTTTCCACAGGGGGACCAGAGGCCCTAAAGGAACACCTTTATAAGGGAATGGGAGCAGGTGGCAAGGGAGGTCAATTTCTGGAGTCTGGCTCTAAAGATCTGAAAGCTGAGCCACAAGAAGGTCAATGACCTCACATGTGGTCAAGGTCAGTGAACCTGACATCTCATACCCACTGCGCCATCATACTCTGTGGCTGTTCAATGTTCCACAATTCCATCACTTGCCCATCAGCCAACTCTAGCACTCAGGGCTCAGACCTAAAATTCAGATGCTCCACCGCACCCTCACACACCTTCTAATGATGCTAGCCTCATATCCACCTCTTGCAGCCTCCACATACCTCCAGATATTCACCTGTGGCAGGCACATCACCCAAACACAGTGTCACACATCACTGACATTTTCCTTCTCTCTTGCAGGACAAGGTTGTGCACAATCACAGGGAGCCAAGCAGAACTGGAGGGGACAGGCACGCCTACGCTTCCTGAGCCCTATGGAGGATATAGTGCTCCACATCATGGGGTTGGCTGTGACAGAGCCCATTGCATTCAGCATTGCCAAGAGCATAGGGCATACAGCAGAAACATACCCATTCTCAAGTCTCACTTCATTCTGCCATCTGGCATGATGAGAAAGTTGCTGATGGTGCGACTATGGACCTCTTGCTTCTCACCAAACTCACTTTCCCTCATCCCCAAACCTCCCCTTCTGATTTTCTGCTTTCTGACACCCAAGAACTTCCACCTGCCCAGCCACAGCAGTCTGAGGAGGAAGGGTGAGAGCAAAAGTACACCACTGATGAGGCACCATTCCTTGATCTGTCACTTGTAGCCACCAGCTCAGATACTGGCACAGTGTGAACTTTAGAGGGTAGTACAGAGTTTGGATTTGCATGTGGCGAGTCACCGGGCATAAGTTGGCTGCAGCCAGGCCAGGGAGAAAGGATAGCTCATGTACCAGTTCACCAGAGGGCAAGGTCACACATGAGTTCTGCTACAGGAACTCAGATGACGACTTCAGTGGGCTGACATACAGCATGGAGGACTCTGGCTGTAATGTGGCATAGGGCTTCATGCAGAGCTTGGAGCCCATACTTTCCAGCATGGAAGTAGTCGCCAACTCCATGACAACACGTGGACCTAGCCATGATACAGTGTCCTGTGGCCACTGTCTCAGCTTCCACTGCAGCAGAGGCGAAGCCACCCAAGTGTGCTGCTGTGGAAGCTCAGTTGAAAATCATGAAATCCATGCTTGCTGCAAAGCATGGCTGTGGATTACAGTGCTCAACTGGGCATGCAGGCCCTCACAGCAGTCCAGCAAACTGTCCTCCAACAGATTACTAGGATTCCTGAGGTGCTGACCTGGGAGAGTGGCAGGAGCTCTGGAACACAAACCTGCTGTCCTCTCTCAGGATGACAGCATTTGTATTCCCACCACTACAACTCTGCCAGTGCCCTTTCTGTTGCTTCTCAGCCAGCCAGCCCAGACTGCTATCACCCATGCAGTCTGGAGCTAGGCCTCAAAGCCCCGAGCTGCTTGAAGGTGCCCTGCAAGGCTATCTGCAGTCTTCCCTAGTGAAGGATAGCAGCTTTCCACCAGCCAAGCTACAGCCATTGAGGTAGCACTGCATCGGAGCACTAGGACAGGCAAAGGCACCCACAAGACGGGCAATAAGGGAATGACCAAGGGTGAACGTTCATTTTTGTTCGTATATTTAGATGTGGTGTTGGATAAAAATGTTAATGGCAAGGGTTTTGTTGGTGACTTTTATTGCAGGATTTTGGTCAAGAGAACGCTGTGATGGAAAGTTGCAGGTGGAGAATAGTGGAGCCATTGTGGCGAAGGGATAATCTCCCAAACATCTGAATAGGTGCTCATGGATAGTCCGTCCGGAGCAAAGGGGTCCTGGATATCTCCTCCCTTGCTCTTGCTCCTGCTCATCCTCATCCCCTTCCCCTTTCTTCTGAGTTGGCCTCTGGATTCCTGGTGGTAGTGCCTGCACCCTCATAATTGCGATGCTATGGAGGACTTAGCAGACCACCACAAACTTGGAGACACATACGGATAATATTGTAGGACCCCCCCCCCCCCCCCCCCAAGCTGTCTAGGCAGTGAAACTGTTGCTTAAGAAGGCTGATGATCTGCTCCATGATGTTTCAAGTGGCAGCAAGGCTTTCATTGTATGCCATTTGTCTTCCCTCTGATGGTTGGGTAGTGGAGAGGATCATCAGCCATGTATTGAGGGGGTATCCCTAGTCTCTGAATAGCCACCCTCTGGTTCTTCTTGGTGGCCTGAAGTCGCTGGGACCAGCAGACTGTCTCAGGATGACGGCATTGTGGCTGCTGCCAGAATACTGGGCATCCACTGATATGATGGTTTGTGCGTGGTCACACACCAACTGCGCATAAATGGAGTGGAAACCTTTGCGGTACCTGTACAACACCCCATTGATGTGGGTCCCCCAGAGCATGTGTGCTCAGTCAGTGGCTCCCTGCACCATTGGGAATCCCGCTACCCTAGCAAAGCCACATGTCTGCTCATCCTGCTTCTGTTTGCTTCGAGATAAACTAATGACCTCACCTCTCCTCACATACAGGGCCTCCATCACCCCTTGGATGCAGCGATGAACGGCGAACTCGGATACGTTCACTACGGCACCTGCTCCCACCTGGAAGGATCAGGTCATGTAGACGTTCGGCGCGATGGTGACTTTGATGGCCACTGGCAGTGCTGTCCTCACCCTGGTATGAGGATGCAAGTCCTGCACAATGCTGTGACCACCAACCCGTTGAATCTGAGGTGCCTCAGGCATTCCTCCTGGCTGAGGTGAAGGTAGGAGAAGTGCTCCCTGAAAACTTGTGGTGGGTAGAGCCTTCTGTGAGAGCCCTGCTCCTCCTGCCCTCTCTGCAGAGCTTCTCCTCTCTATAGCCTCTGGTTCATTTGTCTGTCATGTTGCAGACCCAGAGGCACTGCAACCACAGCCCCCATAACTGTTTGCTTAGAGATGAACCAATCACCTCACCTCTCCTCGCATGCAGGGCCACCATCACTCCTTGGATGCAGCGATGAATGGCGAACTTGGATATGTTCACTATCGCACCAGTTTTGGTGTGGACTGGTCACCAAATCCTCTGCCCTCCCTGCATGGATGTAGCAAAACTCTGCCAAAAACAGCAACTCTCCACAACACCTCCAGAAACACTCCACAGCACTTGCACAGACTTTGCAAGAACAGAAATAAGTCAGAAGCACCTCATCTGCCCATTTTCATGCGGGAAAATCTTTTTCATGCAGTGAGTGGTTAAGGTCTGCCTGAAATTATGGTCGAGGCAGGTTCAATTGAAGCGTTCAAAAAGGAATTAGACAATTATATGAAAAGGAAGAATGTGCAGGGTTACGGGGGAGAAGGCGGGTGAATGACACTGAATTGCTCTTTCGGAGAGCCGGTGCAGACACGAGGGGCCGAACGACCTCCTTCTGCACTGTAACAATTCTGTGATTCTCTAGTGTCAGTGGGGAGTTCCTCATGCGGCTGAATGCATGGTCAGCTGTGAGTGATTAACACAGGTGTACAGTGAATCCACGCCGTCCAAGTTTCAAAAACGTGCGTTAAATCAGCTGGAACGGTTGTTTGATGTCACAATGCCGACATTGAGAGCTTCTGACGGATGCATGAACCGCTGGTGTTAGCACCATCCACCTGGTGGGGGTGGGGGTGCTGTGTGGGCCACACTGCAAGTGGCTAGAAGCGAAGCATGCACCATATTCTGAGTCAGGGCTTTCATAGTGCCAGCACCAGCGGTGCTATGGAGCCCAATTTCATGGCAGTTTGGTTTCAGCAGTGGAAGAGTTTGCAGGCAGACTTGATGTATGTGATGTAGGCTAATAGGTAAATGGTTGCAATAGTTAATTGATTGTGAAATGGGGATATCAAGCGGATTTCTAATATGGTAATTAATTTCTTTACTGTTATTACAGGAGTGGCATCAGCAATTGGTATCTTCTACCTTCGGAGGGAAGGAGCATTTACTGCAGGAGCTGTGTTGGCCATTTACACCATGTCTCTTTGGCCTCACTTGATTAACCGTCTCATCAGTTCAGGATATCCAGGGAAAGCCTTGGGCACGGCAATGTTGGTGTATGTGCTGGAGATACTCAGCACAGTGTGGTGTACAGCTTATAACTTTGTTCCTGGAGGTGCCATTACTAGAGAACAAACAATGGTAGTTTTAGGTATGTGATTTAAAATAAAATATGAGTTACACTGACCATTAGACAGGGACAAACATATTCTTGTAAGTCTGAAAACAAATTTAAAAACCTCCAAGCTGCATATTTTTCCTAATTTAGTGTAAACTTTTTAAATTTATCATCTTTCTAGTTTTAGTGGAGAATGTAATGATTTTTAATGATTGTTTCACAAATTTAGTAATTTTGTACTTATAAACTAGAATGTTGCTTGTTTATAGTCAATGCAAAAAAAATCTTGTCCACTATAGGCCAAAGCAAACAGTGATTCCCAAATTTAAAAAAAAATTACTTTTTGTGCGCATCAAGGTGGAGGTTATCATTGCAGGTTAAAAGTGCACTATTTTCCTTTTTGAGCATCCAATGACAACAATCAGTGGAAAAGTAAAGTGTTCTCTATTCTGTCCCAGTAATGTCTGCAGATTACAGAATAGCACTGCTTCCTGTGCTAGTGTGAATTAGTTGATCCCTATCAAAATCCTGGAACTCCCTTCCTAATAGCACTATTGGTGTACCTACCCCACATGGACTGCAGTGGTTCAAGAAGGCAGCTCACCA
The DNA here is from genome assembly GCF_036365525.1 of Heterodontus francisci. NCBI lineage: Eukaryota > Metazoa > Chordata > Chondrichthyes > Heterodontiformes > Heterodontidae > Heterodontus > Heterodontus francisci. The sequence continues at coordinate 125,986,076 of NC_090371.1, read as the reverse complement.
CCACCTTCTCAAGGGCAATTAGAGATGGGCAGTAAATGCTGACCTGGCCAGCGATGCCCACATCCCACGAAACAAATTTTAAAAAAATCCTCATTAAATGAGATTTCTAATTTAGTATCAAATTATGGCCAGGTTTGTTCTGAGGACTTGAATCCCAAAGAGAGTTGCGTTGAATGTACCCACACAAGTTCACAAATGCCTTACAAACAGCAGAAGAAACTTCCTTAGGATTGAATTTTTTTCCAAAAATATACTTAAAATTTGCAAAAAAATTACAAAACAATTCAAATTGGATATTTCATAAAGTGCAATACAGATCAGTTTCTTTCAATACAGTACATGAGATGCCTCACTACACTTGCCCTTTCAGGTTATATTTACAATGTGCATTTGCATTACAAGGGCCTGTTTCTGTGCTGTATAACTCTATGACTCTATGCCAAAACATTCTCTGGTGCACACAGCCCGAGGGGTTTTACACGGTTTTCAGCCCCTCGATATACTGTGCCAGGAGAGCCTTACAGAGTGGCCTTTCCCCAATGAGCCTTTCCGGCGGCTGCCCCAAGCTTTAGTGCGTCCCTCAGCACTTAGTCCTGGACCTTGGATCGCACCAGTCTGCAGCACTCGGCCATGGACAGCTCTTTGCACCGGAAAACCAACAGGTTTCAGGCAGACCAAATTGTGTCTTTCACCGAGTTGATGGTCCTCCAGCAGCAGTTGATGTTTATCTCTGTCTGTGTCCCTGGGAACAGCCCTTTCGGCGTTACGGAGCTGCCGGGATGAACCTTGACAAAAACCATTGCATCTCTTTCTGGACCCTTGTAAAGGCACCTTCCAGAAGTAGGTGGATGACGGTCTCTTCCTCACCGCAGCCGCCTCGAGGGCAGCGTGTGGAGGCGGTGACGCTCCAAGCATGCAGGAAGGATCTGACAGGGAGGGCCCTTCTTATTACCAGCCAAGCTACCTCTTGGTGTTTGCTTGAAAGTTCTGACGATGAGGCATTGTGCCAAATGAGTTTGACAGTCTGCTCGTGGAACCATCCGACAAGATCCACCATGTCCTTTTCCCGCAGGGCCTTGACATTATGTACGGACCACAGCCTGATGGACTTGTGGTCAAAGATGTTTTTCTATCCAAACTTTTCTACGATGGACAGGTGGTACAGCATGGTTCAGACCTATCCTTCGTAACACTGGGGAAAGATAGAACCTCAGCAGTTTGAATACCGGGGGTCTACACACAGCTTGATGCAGCCGCAGACAAAGCTGGCCATCAGGATGAGGGTGACATTGGGTGCTTTTCCCCCACTTTATCTAGAGGTTTGAACATCGTGTCCTTGTGGACACTGTCCATTTTCGATCGCCAATTAAAGTGGAAGATGGCTTGGGTTACTGCCATGGCGCATGAGCAAGGTATGGGTTAGACCTGCGCCATGTACAGCAACGCAGAGAGCGCCTCGCACCTGATGACCAGGGTCTTACCCCCAACGGAGAGGGAGCATCGCTCCCACATGCCCAGTTTCTGTTTCCCATGGCTACTTGCTCCTTCCAATTTTTGGCACGTGCCCTGGCCCCTCTGAATCATATTCCCAGCACTATCAGGTAGTCTGTCTCGACGGTGAAGCGGACAAAGGATCGGTCAGCCCAGTTTCCAAAGAACATGGCCTCGTTCTTGCTGCAATTTACCTGGCTCCCGAGGCCTGTTCAAACTGGTCGCAGATACTTATCAGTCTGCGAACTGCAGTGAATCCAAGCAGAAAACGGCAACGTCGTCCATGCTTTGACCTGAATGCCTCCACTGCCTGGGATTGTCACCCGTCTTATGCCCGCATTCTTCCTGATGAACTCGGCAAAAGGTTCGATACAGCACACGAGCAAGACAGGAGAGAGAGGACAGCCCTGCCTGACTCCAGATTTGATCGGAAAACTTTCCAATTCCCACCCATTGAATGCAACTGCGCTACTAATGTTTGTGAAGAGCAGTTGGATTCAATTGTGGATTCTCTCCGAAACTCTAATTTGGAGAGCACGTCCATCATGTTTGTGAGAGATATTCTGTTAAGGCCTTCTGGTCCAAGTTGATGAGGCAGGTGTCCACCCTTCTGTTCTGTACATAGGCAATTGTATCCCTGAGTAGTGCGAGGCTATCGGAGATCTTCCTGCCAGGTGGAGTGCAGGTCTGATTGGGGTGGTGAATCAACAACTCCAAAGCAGACTTTACCCAATTGGCGATAACCTTGGACAGAATTTTGTAATCCACCTTAGACAGTGAGATGAGCCGCCAGTTTCTGATTTCCCCCCTCTCCCCCTTCTGCTTGTACATGAGGGTGATGATACCTTTCTGATGGATTCTGAAATGCTGCTGGCCAGAAACATCCTTGTACTCTTTCAGTCAGTCTAGGTCGATCCAGTCCCACAGAGTCGAATACAGCTCGACTGGTAAGCCATTGCTTCTGGGAGTTTTACTCGTCTCGAAGGACCTGACGGCCTTTGTCAGCTCGGCAAGAGTTAGTGGTTTGTCCAGCCTCTCCCACATACTGTCATCTAGCATGAACAATTAACACAGCTGTACTACATTTCTGTGTTCCTGTGTAAATTTTACACCTGTTTAAAATAAATCACCATTTTTTACTATGTCTTCCTGGCAGTCATCCTTAGTGAATCTGGGAATCTGGGGTTGTTGTCAGCTGTGTGAGATCTGCACATTGAAAATTAACAGCTCTAATACCCCATGAAAGCGGCAGGTTTCAAAAGTGCAAAAATGCGCTGCACTGTACAACCCTTCAAAATGATTCTCCCAATTTCTTGCCATAACCTCAGCACAACAGCTGGAGAAACAAAGTAAATGTCTGACAATGGACACTTGGCACATTTTCTCTTCTGGTTTTGCCGATCTTCTGAAGTTATGGGTGGGAGTTCAGGACAACTCCTGTGGAAATATGTGCTCAATTCAATTAATTTATTTGTTTTTTTTTGCCTCCTAAGAAATGATATTTCCATTTATTTGGGGAAGCTATTGTAGCCATAAATGTACATTCACATGAATGTTATCAAACTATACCCTTTCATATATATTATGAAATCACTGTACCTTTTGATTGCATAATTCTTGTAGGAGTTATGATTCAGTGGATCAGGCTTTTTAACATTGCACTTGAGGGTTGAGGCAGCTTGTTTGTTCTTCAGCTTAGAATCATAGATTGGTTACAGCACAGAAAGAGGCCATTCAGCCTATTGTGTCTGTGCTGGCTCTCCGAAGGAGCAATTCACCTAGTGCCACTCCCCTGCCTTCTTCCCATAGCCCTGAATATTCTTTCTTTACAGATAACAATCCACTTCCCTCTTGAATGCCTCTATTGAACCTGCCTCCACCACACTGTCTGCCAGTGCATTCCAGATCCAAACCAATCGCTGCGTGAAAAGGTTTTTCTTCATGTCGCCATTGCTTCTTTTGCCAACTACCTTAAATCTGTGCCCTTTGGTTCTCGATCCCTCCATCAAAGGGAACAGTTTAACCCCTATCTACTCTGATCATACCCCTCAGGATTTTGAACATCTCTATCAAATCTCCTCTTAGCCTTGTCTTCTCCAAGGAAAACAGTCTCAACTTGTTCAATCTATCTACATAACTGAAGTTCCTCATCCCTGGAACCATTCTTATGAATCTTTTCTGCAACGTCTCTAATGTCTTCACCTCCTTCCTAAAGTGTGGTGACCAGAATTGGATGCAGTACTCCAGCTGAGGCTGAACCAGTCTTCTATGCAGGTTTAACATAACTTCCTTGCATTTCGACTTTTATGCCCCTGTTGATAAAGCCTAGGATACTGTATGCTTCATTAACCACTCTCTCAACCTATCCTACCACCTTCAATGATTTATGCACATATACACTCAGGTAACTCTGCTCCTGCACCCGTTTTAGAATTGTACCCTTTTATATTGTCTCTCCACATTCTTTCTACCAAAATGAATCACTTCACATTTCTCCACATTGAATTTCATCTGCCACTTGTCCACCCATTCCACCAACTTGTCTATGTCCTTTTGAAGTTCTACACTATCGCCCTCACAGTTCACAATTGTTCCAAGTTTTGTAGCATCGTCAAATTTTGAAATTGTGCTCTGTACACTAAGGCCTAGGTCATTAATATATATCAGGAAGAGCAGGGGTTCCAACACCGACCCCTGGGGAACTCCACTATAAACAGTCCTCCAATCCGGAAAACAACTATTGACCACTACTCTTTTCTGTCATTCAGCCAATTTCATGTCCATATTGCTACTGTCCCTTTTATTCCATGAGCTATAACTTTGCTCACAAGTTTGTCGTGTGGCACTTTATCAAATGTCTTTAGGAAGTCCATGTACACCACATCAACAGCATTGCCCTCATCAACCCCCTCTGATACCTCATCAGAAAAATCAAGCAAGTTAGTTAAACAAGATTTCCCCATAACAAATCCATGCTGGCCTTCCTTAATTATTCCACATTTGTCCAAGTGAACATTAATTTTGTCCCGAATGATCATTTCTAGGAGCTTCCCCACCCCCCGGTTAAACTGACTGGCCTGTAGTTGCTGGGCTTATCTTTACACCCTTTTTTACACATTTGCAATTCTCCAGTTTTCAGGCCCCTGAGTTCAAGGAAGACTGGAAAATTATGGCCAGTGCCTCTGCAATTTCCACTCTCACTTCCCTCAGTATCCTTGGATGCCTTATCAACTTTAAGTACAGACAGCCTATCCAATACCACCTCCTTATCAATTTTAAACCCTTCAAAATGTCTGAATTACCTCCCCTTCCACCATGACCTGGGCAGCAGTATCTTCATTGGTAAAGACAGATGCAAAATATTCATTTAACATCTCAGCCATTCCTCCTTCCTCCATGTGTAAATCCCCTTTTTGTCCCTAATCAGCCCCGCTCCTCCTTTTACCACCCATTTACTATTTATATGCCTATAGAAGACTTTGGGATTCTCTTTTATGTTAGCTGCCAGTCTCTTCTCATGCTCTCCCTTTTTGTTTCTCTTATTTGCTTTTTCACTTCCCCTCTGAACATTTTATATTCAGCCTGGTTCTCCATTGTATTATCCACCTGACATCTGTCATAGGTGCAGATTAGTATGTTTCCAGCCCAATGAGGAAGTAAGCATCATTGGATCTAATTCTGGGAAATGAATTGGGGTAAGTGGAGCATATTACTGTGTGAGTGTATTTGGAAAATAGTGATCACACTAATAGGTTTAGATTAGTTATGGAAAAGGACAAGGAAAAAAATCAAGTATGAAAATATTCAATTGGAGGAGGGCTAATTTCAGTGAAAAGGGTTCTGGTCCAGGTAGATTGGATGAAAGATTCACAGGTAAAACAGTAAATGAGATCTTTAAAATAAAATTTCGAGACGGTTCGGCTAGACACATGGGAATGTGGGGAAGGAAGGGCATTCCAGGATGACTAAAGATATAGAGATTAAAATGAAACAGAAAAAGGAGGCTTTTGACAAATGTCAGGTTCATAATTCAGTAGAGCACCAAGCTAAATATAAAAAGGACAGTGGAGAAGTGAAAACAAAAATAAGGCAAAGAGTATAAGAATAGATTAGCGGATAATATTGAAGAGAACACAAAAGAATCTTTTAATTTGTTCATGGATTGTGAGTGCTGTGACAAGGCCAGCATTAATTGCCCATCCCAATTCCCCCAGGAAGGTGATAGTGAGCTACCTTCTTGAACCAGTACAGTACATCTGGTCTAGGTACACCCACAATGCTTTTAGGTAGGGAGTTCCAGAATTTTGACCTAGCAACAATGAAGGAACGACAGTGTACTTCCAGGTCAGGATGGTGTGACTTGGAGGGGGAAACTGGCAGGTGGCAGTATTCCCATGTGCCTGGTGCCCATGCTGTACGAGGTGGTAGAGGTCATGGGTTTCAGAAACGCTGTTGAAGCACCCTTGACTAGTTGCTGCAGGTCATCTTGTAGATGGTACACACTGCAGCCACGGTACGTTGGTAGTGGAGGGAGTGAATGTTTAAGGTGGTGAATGAAGTGCCAATCAAGTGGGCTGCTTCGTTGGTGTCGAACTTCTTGAGTGTTGTTGGAGTAGCACTCATCCAATCAAGTGGAGAGTATCCCAACACACTCCTGACTTGTGACTTGTAGATGGTGGAAAGGCGTTGCAGAATCAGATGAGTCACTTGGCACAGAATGCCGAACCTCTGACCTGCTGTTGTAACCATAGAATTTATGTGGCTGTTCCAGTTCAGTTTCTGGTCACTGGTGGTTCCCAGGCTGTTGATGGTGGGGAAATTCGGCAATGGTAATGCCATTGACTGTCAAGGGGAGGTGATTAGTTAGAACACAATAATATATGAAATAGCAGCAGGCCATATGGCTCATTGAGCCTGCATCACCATTTAATAAGATCATGGCTGATGTTCTACATCAACTTCACTTTCCTGCCCTATCGCCATATACCTTGATTACCTTACTGCAGGGCTGGAAAATTTCCGTCAAATAGCAGATTTCCGATATTAGGGTTTGGAAATCTGCCATTGGCTTCTTCCGGCCCACCAAAGCTTTCAATCCGTCCCTGTGTCTGTGATCAGTCAGTGTATGTGACTGACATATGAACTAGGAACAGGAGAAGGCCATTCGGCCCCTTCGAGCCTGCTCCGCCACTTAACAAGATCATGGCTGATCTGATTGTGGCCTCAACTCCACTTTCCCGCCTACCCCTGATATCCTTTGACTCTCTTATTAGTCAAGAATTTATCTACCTCTGCCTTAAAAATATTCAGTGACCCTGCCTCTGCCGCCCTCTAGGGAAGAGAGTTCCAAAGACTCTCAACCCTCAGAGAAAAAGTTTCTCCTCATCTCAGTCTTAAATGGGCAACCCCTTATTTTTAAACTGTGTTCCCTAGTTCTAGTCTCTCCCACAAGGGGAAACATCCTTTCAGCATCCACCCTGTCAACTCCCCTCAGGATCTTATATGTTTCAACAAGATCACCTCTCATTCTTCTAAACTCCAATGAATACAGATCCAACCTGTCCAACCTTTCCTCATAAGGTTAACTCTGCACCGCCACCACCCACCGCCCCCACCCCCCCCAACCATCCCAGATATCAGCAGAAAAACATCCCTATTTTAATATTCCATTCCCCTTCCAATAAATGACAACATTCCATTTGCCTTCCTAATCACTTGCTCTATCTGCATTCTAACTTCTTGTGATTCATGTACCTGGACACCCAGATCCCTCTGTATTGCAGAGTTTCGCAATCTCACTCCCTTTAAATAATATGCTGCTTTAATATTCTTCCTATCAAAGTGGATAAGTTCACATTTTCCCATATTATGCTCCATTTGCCAAATGTTTGCCCACTCACTTTATCCATCTATATCTCTTTGCAGACTCCTTATGTCCTCTTCACAACTTAGTTTCCTACCTACCTTTGTGTCATCAGCAAATTTAGCAACCATACCTTTAGTCCCTTCATCCAAGTCATTGATGTAAATTGTAAATAGTTGAGGTCCCAGCACTGATCCCTGTGGCACTCCACTTGTCACATTTTGCCAATCCGAAAATGACCCATTTTTGCCTGTTTCCTGTTAGCTAACCAATCCTCTATGCATACTGTTATGACCAAGGTGGGAAGAGTGCACTGTTAATTCAGTCCTACTTCTCCACAGGTCACAGCATATCAATAAATTTTCCCCAGAAACTGAAACAGCCAATTAGATACTCTATTTGTCCCCAGAGTGAAGCACAGTAATCAGGTTTCTTTAATAAACAACAAAAATTATCTGTTTATGATAAAACCAAGTCTTAACCAATATGTAGTAAATATATATGTGAATCGAAATATTAAAGCCCCGTATTATTATCCTAGCCCTCACTCACCCGCACATACATCCAAAAACCGGTTAACCGGGAGAAAAGGGATTTTTGTTTACAGCTGTTACAAAGGAATAAAAAAAACTGAGACTGCAATGATCTGGAAAGAAGTCCTTTGGTTTGATGAGGTGTCCCAAAGTCGAATGGTTGGCTGCCACTAGGAATTTTTCCAGGCAAGGTTGATGAACAATCTGTTTTGGGTAGGCGGTCAAAGAAATTTAACTGTAGAAGGCTTCACATAGGTCTTCCATCAGGTGTGTAGCAACAGGTGTCAGTTCTAACATATATTCAATGCTAAAGTCCTTTTTTTAAAGATGCAAGGTTTCTGCAAGCATTCAGGATGTCTTCAGATTTACAGAAGGCAACAGTACCACTTCATACCAGCTTTTGTTTTTCCAGAGCAGGGATTCTTTAAAGAGAGGTAATAGCTTCCTGGTTTTTCTTCTGAACTCCTGGCAGGTCCATCTCAAATTCCAATTGCCTCCTATAGTCCAAACCCACTGGCTTTTAAAGTTCAAAATATGAAACTGCTTTTCTAAGCAAGTCTTATGCTAAGTCATAAATTCTCTGCTGTCATAACAAGGGGTTTTCACCTAAGAGCTACCCTCTGTGGTTTTCTTGAAATCACCTGGTTTCCAGTATTTGTTTACTGGTCAAAATCAGGAACCTCTTGTTGACCTGGCTTTTTAAAAAAAATCCATGAAGTTCAGCTATCTCCCAGATGTTTCAATGTCCCTGAAATCTTTTTTTAGTTTTTACAAATATAGATTCTAAGTTTTAACAAAAAGTGTGGACTCTCATAACAATGTTACCCCCAATGCCATGAGCTCTTATTTTGCTTGGTAACCTTTGATGTGGCAATATAGCACATCACAGGTTCCCCTTTATCTGTGTTCTTTGCTACTTCCTCAAAGAACTCCAGTAAATTAGTCAAACATGATTTCCCTTTCATAAAACCATGTTGGCTCTGCCTGATTACATTGACAGTGGGCTGCCTGCCTGGAGTGAGCACTGATTGGCAGATCACAGCACAGGCGTGCTGAGAGATGGTAATCTTTTGTCTGGCATCATCATTCCTTTTGTCATTTAATCTTTAGTACCTTCCACCCTATGACAGACCTTCCCTTTTGTTCTTTCTTCCTCTCCCCCCCATCCCTGCCTTGCTTAAAAACTGTTAGATCTCTAAGTACACTCAATTCTGACAAAGAGTCATTGACCTGAAAAGGTAACTCTGTTTCTCTCCCCACAGATGCTGCCGGACTTGCTGATTTTTTTCCAGCTTTTTCTATTTCAGTCACATGTTTTTTGTGGGTGGTATTGCACTTTCTTGCTAATCGTAACAACAGTTGTGCTAGCCTATTCATTGAGGGGCCCTGCTCCATTGATCAGGCCCAGAAACCACTGAGCAGCATTCTCTGGGACACTAAGACGAGTCATGTTTCTACAGGTTTTCCAGATTGATGTGTAGAATGGCTGAATACAGAGATTTGACCAGGAGGTTGAAGTGTGGTCACTTTTGTAATGTAAGAAAACACAGCAGCCAGTTTGTGCACAAACAGCATTGAGATAAATGACAAAATAATGTGTTTCAATAATGTTGGTTGAGGGAGAAATGTTGGCCTGGACTCTTCGGATAATGCTATAAGATCTTTTATGTCCTCCTGAGAGGGCAGATATGGCTTTGGTTCAATGTGTAATCTGAAAGGTGGCACCTCTGACAATTTAGGACTCCCTCAGTACTCCAGTGAAATGCCATCCTAGATAATGTTCTCAAGACTCTGAAGAAGGGTCTGAATCTATCTGATGCAAAAAGGGTTGCGCTACCACTGAGCTAAGGCTGATATCTTAGTATGATTGGCAAGATGTTCAGGTTGATTGGGAAGGAGGTCTTGGCTTCCAATCCGAACCATGGTATTGCTGGGGATGTAGTGACCAGACCACAATCACATTGGTCTGTGCTGCCCCAATAATAACACCTAAAATTTGACAGTATTGAGTGTTCACCTGTTGTTTTGGGAGCTGGAGATGTTTGAGGCCTATTTGTGGCCTCATGCCCACCAGGAAGAACTCTGGGGATATAATTGTCCAGATCAAAGATCAAACCAATTATTGGACTGGCATAATCTAAAACAGGCAAAGAAGGCAGATGAGAATGTTAATCTTGTTCTGATGAAGGGTCACTGACCTGAAATGTTAACTCTGCTCTCTCTCCACAGATGCTGCCAGACCTGCTGAGTATTTCCAGCATTTCTTGTTTTTATTTCAGATTTCCAGCATCTGCAGTATTTTGCTTTTATTTTATATTAGAATGTTAATCTTTATTGTATTTACCCTATCCAATTGTGATATGGGCAAGTTATCGCAACCAGTTAGGTTGGGATGTGTTTTGGGGAGTGAGGGAGTTCCCTTTGTAGAGGGTGGTGAGCTTCCATGTGACAGGTACACCAAGGCATCTGACCGTGTAAAGGGACCGGATTCCTGTATTTAGGAACACAGGAACAGGAATAGGTCATTTAGCCCCTCGAGTTTGTTCCATCATTCAGTTAGATCATGGATGATCTGTACCTCAACTCCATTTACTTGACTTTGTTCCATATCCTTTGATACCTTTAACTAACAAAAAATCTATCTCAATCTTGAAGATTTCATTTGACCCATTACCCACAGCTTTTTGTGGCGATGGATTTGAAATTTCCTCTAGCCTGCCTGGAAACACCCTGTCTGGGACATGCCCTTTGGAGTAGTTGAGCTTATAACCAAAGTTGCCCAAATTCTTTGCTGCTTGGAAAGATGCTTGGGAGTGAGGTTAGCTCCAGTATGTTGTCAGAATGCAGGGATATTTTGTGTTGGCCCCTTCTGAAATATTTTGTATTAGCTCATTTTAATGTAGTTGGCATAATTTGACTTCATATACAGTTTAATAACTACTGAAGACACGCCTTAAAGGAACATTATCCCTGTGGAGGAACTACTTGTGTGTGTTTATGGGGATAAAGCTAATAAACTAAAATAGTTATCTCATTACAAAATGAGAATGTTGTGCAGTTTTGATTTCTGGTTTTTCATTTATTAAAGGGAAAATATCTTCATGCAAATGCTTGGCAAAAAATTTGCTAAATACTTTTTTAATGAAGAATTTGTTCTTTTAATGTGGGAAACATGTATGATGTAAATGAAATTAACTATGTAATATTTTAATTTCCAGAGTAGAGCGACGATCCTTTAACCAGTTTTTCTAGTGACCTGGCATTCCTACAACTGTTTTCTCTTTCAACCTGCTTTTCTAGACAAACTTTTCTGTTTTCATTTCTTCCAGTTGTGGAGTCTGTATGGTCTGTATGCTACTACAGGGGTCTCTGCATTTCCCTTCCTCTGGCAACACAGAGACCTACCCTATAAGTAAGACTTTGGGTTATTTGCAGCTTTTATATGCAAATTGCACATTTTCCTGTTCTATTGACACTGAGTTTGCTTTAAATCTTCCAATTGTTTCAGTTTCTGTTAACCTTGCTACACACAATCATGACACTCTAGACATCAGTGCACTCAAAGTAATTAGATAACTGAGGTGAAATTTTTACATAGACACGGGAACTTGGTAAATCCTTGATGATATGCCTCCCCTGCTCCTCCCACCCCACCATGTGGTACAGTGCTGAGTCAACAGGCCAAGAAAACACAGGCTTGCTTCCTGTCTGAGCTGAGTTAACCAATTTTCAGCTGGGGTTGCAGTGGGGCGCTACAATATTGACGAACTGGGTTAGAGTAGGAACAGGTAAAATACATTTCTGTTCCCACTCCTAACTGATGTCCAGTGACTCCTGCTGTAAAGCTCATAGGCTGGATTTTGTGAAAGAGGTAGGGCTCCTGACACCGGGCCAAAAAGGTGAGGGGAACCCTGCCTCAGCCTTTTCGCGCACCTCCCCTGGCGCGATCCTCTGTTGTACCGGAGGCGATGTTTCTGTCCCTGTAAAGACAGGACAAGCAGCTCAGCAGTATCAGCAGTGCCACTGGGAGCGGTGGCCACTGCCAGTACTGTAGAGGCCATCGACCCAGGCCCAGCAGTGGAACTCCGGACCTCAGGTAAGTGAGGCGGGGTTGCCGGGGCCGGGCCAGAAGGCCCCATCGTGGGCAGCAGGTGGGGGTGGGGAGGGGTGCTTTGGTGGTAGTAAAGTCCAGGAGGAGGGGGGTCCTGGGAGGTGCATTGTTTCCCAGCTGGTGCCCTCCGTGGGCAATCTGTGGCCCAGGGAGGTGGGATCTTTCCCCGAAGCCCGCAAAACGAGACGCCCTCCCCGCGTGGCAGAGGACTTCCCCGCTGCTGGTTAAGTCCCAACGGCTGGTGGAAGAGGCCCTTAAGTGGCTGTCAAAAGGCTACTTAAGGGCCTCAACTGGCCTCTGGGCAGGAAGGCTGTCTTCGACCTATCCTGCCCCTGGGAAAATCATTTGGCGACAGGCCCTCCGCCACCTGGTGCAATTCTACGTGCCCCCCGCTACCATTGTGATTCTATGCGCCCCCTTCCTCTGACCCTGCCTCAAGGGCACTCATAAAATCCAGCCCCATATGTGTAGCTAAGGATGCGATTGGGCTTGGTTCTGGTGCCCATCAAGGTCAGGTAGCCTGCTGATGCAGCCGAGGCCCTCGCCTAAACAATAGTCACTTGAGCAAGGTATTGGAATGCTGATGGTACCTCTGACACCAAATGCTCGTTTGAGCTTTGCCTTCAGAAAGGTAGGGATGAAATTGTGGATGAGAAAGAAGGGTTTGCTGACATTGACTTAAATGTCAGCATAAAAGCATTTCTGAATGAATGACGCTACAGTCTGCACACATGCAGGTTTTTAAATATCTACCCCACCTGTGCTATCTTTTTCTTTACATTTTAAGCCTTAATGTTTTTATCTACGGTAAGTACTGCCAGTTTTATTAAAATACATTTTATTTCAGAAGCATAGCGTTAGGTTGCTTTGCACAAATGCTAATGAAATCTGAAACACTATCTGTTTAGTTTACTTATTCTGCTTTCTCTTTCACCTATTTCTGTCATATACCCTTATGTGACAGAAAGACTTCTGGATCTGTTATTGTTTGACAGTTTTACCAGAGAACTCTTTCCCCTAAGGCCAGCAATGAGAATTGCTTGTTCCTTGATTGTTATAACTGATCTGTGTCTCACTCCATTTTAACTTTTATTTCTATAATCTGTATTGACCATCTGTTTGAAAACATTTGAGAAAGAAGCTGTAAATTAAATTATTTTAAAAACTTAATTTTAGCCCTAGTGCACAGAAATGTTAATTTATTACAATGCAATTTCCTGTCATTTTGTCTTCAGATGTTTTTGAACTACATAGTAACAGAGTAATAAAGTTTGTGAATCAAGTCATCAATTTGTACTCTTCGCTCCTTTCCCAGGTATACTTATGCACTTGATTGGATTGGGATTATTCTTTGGTCGACAGCCTAAATCCTTCTCATCAGAAACCAGGAATGTGACTCTTTTCAAACTCTTGGCAAAATATGTCAAACTATGTAAGTGGCTTAACTATGTTACACTGAGAAAATATATTTATACTTTCACTTATTGACATGTAGATTGTTCTGTACTCTTTTACATTACCTTTATCAATGTAGATGCACATAAATGCATACCTTAAATTCTGGATTTGACTTTAATTGCTTTGAGAAAATCCCCATAAACAGGGCTTTCATTTTAGAAATATTGAAATCCGTATTCCTGGAATAATTTGTTATGTGTAACGCATTATTTAAACTTCTAAAGTTTATAATATAATTTTCAAGTATAATTTTTGAATGCCCTTTAAAAATATGATTCTGAGACAGATTAAATTGCTGTAACACTGTTTTAAATGCAGGCATATGTGTGAAGGAGTTATGATGAGAAGTTAAACAACAAATGCTGAACATCTTAAATAAAAACAGAAAATACTAGAAATGCACAAAAGCTCAATTAGCATCTGTGAGATAGGTTTACATATTTGATGTGAACCTTGATGAAAATTCAAATTCTGATTATAAGTCACACCTGATACACTAACCTATCATTTTCTTTCATATACTAATTGAGTTTTTCCAATTTTATGCTTTTGTTTCTGGTTTAGTACAATGTGGATACTGCATCTTAACATAACCAGGAACTGTATGTAGTGCATCAGCTGTGGCTTAGTTGTTGGCACTCTCGCCCCTAAATCACAAGGTTTTTGGTTCAAGTCCCACTCCAGGGCTTGAGTACAAAAAATCTTGGCTGACTCCGCAGTGCAGTGCTGAGGGTGCGCTACACTGTCAGAGGCTCCATCTTTCAGATGAGACCTTAAACTGCAGCCTCATTTGTATGCTAGGTGGATGTAAAAGATCCCATGGGACTATTTCAAAAAAGAGCAGGGAGTTATCCCCAATATCCAGGCCAATATTTATCCCTTAATCAAAAACAGATTATCTGGTCATTATCACATTGCTGTTTGTGGGAATTTGCTGTGCGTATACTGGCTGCCACGTTTCCTGCATTACAACAATGACTGCGCTTCAAAAAGTACTTCATTGGCTGCAAAGCACTTTGCGATGTCCTGTGGTCATAGAATTATACAGCACAGAAACAGGCCCTTTGGCCCATTATGTCTGTGCCGGCCATCAAGCACCTATCTATTCTAGTCCCATGTTCCGGCACTTGGCCCATACCCTTGTATGCTATGGCGTTTCAAGTGCTCATCTAAATAATACTTAAATGTTGTGAGGGTTCTTGCCTCTACCACCCCTTCAGGCAGTGTGTTCCAAATTCCAACCGCCCTCTAGGTGAAATTTTTTTTCCTCAAATCCCCTCTAAATCTCTTGTTCCTTACCTTAAATCTATGCACTCTAGTTATTGACACCTCTGCTAAGGGAAAAAGTTTCCTCCTATCGACCCTATCTATGTTCCTCATAATTCTGTATACCTCAATCATATCTCCCCTCAGCCTTCTCTGCTCTAATGAGAACAACCCTAGCCTTTTCAGTCTCTCTTCATAGCTGAAATGGTCCAGCCCAGGCAACATCCTGGTGAATCTCCTCTGCACCTTCTCCAGTGCACTCACATCCTTCCTAAAGTGTGGCGACCAGAACTGTACACAGTACTCCAGCTGTGGCCTAACTAGCATTTTATACAGCTCCATCATAACCTCCCTGCTCTTATATTCTATGCCTCGGCTAATAAAGGCAAGTATCCCGTATGCCTTCCTAACCACCTTATCTACCTGTGCTGCTGCCTTCAGTGATCTCTGGACAAGTACACCAAGGTCCTTCTGACTCACTGTACTTCCTAGGGTCCTACCACCCAGTGTATATTCTCTTGCCTTGTTAGTCCTCCCAAAATGCATCACCTCATACTTCTCAGGATTAAATTCCATTTGCCACTGCTCTGCCCATCTTACCAGCCCATCTGTATCGGCCTGTAATCTAAGGCTTTCCTCCTCACTATTTATGACACCAATTTTCGTGTCATCTGCGAACTTACTGATCATACCTCCTTTATTCACGTCTAAATCATTAATGCACACTACAAAAAGAAAGGGTCCCAGCACCGATCCCTGCGGTACACCACTGGTCACAACCTTCCAATCGCAAAAACAACCCACGACCATCGCACTCTGCCTCCTGCCACTAAGCCAATTTTGGATCCAATTTGCCAAATTGCCTTGGATCCTATGAGCACTTACCTTCTTAACCAATCTCCCATGCGGGACCTTATCAAAAGCCTTTCTGAAGTCCATGTAGACATCAACTGCTTTACCCTCATCTACACATCTAGTCACCTCCTCGAAAAATTCAATCAAGTTTGTTAGACACGATCTCCCCCTGACAAAGCCATGCTGACTATCCTTGATTAATTCCTGCCTCTCCAAGTGGAGATTAATCTTGTCCCTCAGAATCTTTTCCAATAATTTCCCTACCACTGGTGTTAGACTCACCGGCCTGTAATTACCCTGCTACCCTTCTTGAATAATGGTACCACATTCACTGTCCTCCAGTCCTCTGGCACATCTCCTGTGGCCAGAGAGGATTTGAAAATTTGTGTCAGAGGCCCTGCAATCTCCTCCCTTGCCTCACATAGCAGCCTGGGATACATCTCATCTGGGCCTGGGGATTTATCCACTTTTAAGCCCACTAAAACTGCTAATACCTCCTCCCTTTCAATGCTAATTTGTTCGAGTATATCACAATCCCCCTCCCAGATTTCTACACCTACATTGTCCTTCTCCATAATAAACACAGATGAAAAGTAATCATTTAAAATCTCACCTATGTCCTCCGGCTTCACACACAGATTGCCAATTTGGTCCCTAATGGGCCGTACTCTTTCGCTGGTTATCCTCTTGCCCTTAATATACTTTAAAACACCTTGGGATTTTCCTTTATCTTGCCCGCCAGTGTTTTTCATGCCGCCTTTTCGCTCTCCTAATTACTTTTTTAAGTACCCCCTACACTTACTATACTCCTCTAGGGCCTCCGCTGTTTTCAGCCCTCTGAATCTGCCATAAACCTTGTGAAAAGTGCTACATAAATTCAAGTCTGTCTTTTTTTTCTCTTCCAACATGGGGAACAAAATAATTCGGGTGCTGGTTTCCCACCCTGTGATCTGTGACTCTAAAATGGGTCTTGGGTTGATTTGACATTGCTGTCCCTGTTGTTTGCTATTTGTGGGGCACAGAGGGATTCTTCTCACCGGTTTGTTAGCCTAACAGTGAGGATATCCACCTGACGCCTTTGCGGTCTGTAAGAAATCTGACATTCTTACTAAAAATGGAGGTATTTTGCACTTTTCTTACCCTTTGAATCTATTTTTTAAATTTCATATCATATGATATCTAGTTTATTTTAAAATTGCACAATGTAAAAAGGCATAACTTGTTTTATATGAACATTCAAAATTGACAGGTAGGAAAAGGCCAGCTAGTTCCCTCAAGCCCGTCCCACACCATGATAGTTCTCTCCTCCAACACCCCTCTCCCTGGTCCTCCCCCTGCCACTCCCCCTCAAAACCACCCCCACAGCCATGTAATACCCTGAGAGAGGCAAAACAAAACCCAGGCCCAATAAGGAACGAATTCTCAAATTCTTCTCTGACCCCCTCAGGTGATAGAAATCAGTCCAGAGGATATAAGGACATTTAAACTTCTATATGATATGTTACGGGCAGCTGAGGAGGGGGTCTCATGCTCCCCTTTCACCCGTTCTCTCGTTTCACTGCAACAGGGCTTATCCTTTTTTTACACAGTGGTTGCACTTACCGCCTCAGTGAGTGCCTGCTCCTGTTCCTCTAATGTGATTGCAAAAGAACCAATCAGACAGGTTTTCTTGAGTTGAACCTGTTAAGAGAGTCCATATTTTTTGTTAAAACTTGGGAATCTATATTTTTAAATACTTAAAAAAAGTGATTTCATGGACATTGAAACATCTGGAGATAGCTGAACTTAATGGATGCTTTTTTAAAAAAATGTCAGGTCAACAAGAGGTTTCTGGTTTTGACCATTAAACAAGTACTGTAAACCAGGTGATTTCAAGGAAACCACTGGGGTTTTTGACCCAAGGGCTACCCTTTATTGTGAGACGAGAGAATTTAGGATTGCCGTGGGACTTGCTTGGAAAATTTTAGTTTCATTTTGAACTTTAAAAGCCAGTGGGTTTGGACTAAAACAGGCAATTAGAATTTGAGATGGATGTGCCAGGAGAACAAAAGAAGAACCAGACAAGTATTACCTCTTTGTAAAGAATCTTTGCTCTTGAAAAGCAAAAGCTTGTATGAAGTGGTACTGTTGCTTCCCGAATTTTGAAGAAACTCTGAATATTTGCAGAAACCTAGCATCCTTAAAAGGATTTTTGCATCAAATGTGAGAACTGTTGCTACACACTTGATAGAAGACCTATGTGAAGCTTCTGCAGTTGAATTTCTTTGAACGCCTACCCAAAACTGTTCATCAATCTCGTCTGGAAAGACTACAAGTGGTAGCCAATTATTCGACTTCAGGATACCTCGCCAAACCAAAGAACTTCCTTCCAGATCACTGCAGTCTAAGTTTTCTTTTAATTCCTTTTTATTCCTTTATAACAGCTGTGATCAAAAATCCCCTTTTTCCCGGTTAACCAGTTTTTGGATGTATGTGTGTGAAGGCTAGGATAATAATACGGGGCTTTAATATTTCGATTCACATCTATGTTTACTTCATTATTGGTTAAGACTTGGTTTTATAATAAATGGGTAATTTTTGTTGTTTATTGAAGAAATCTGGTTGGTGTGCTTTATTCTGGGGACAAATAGAATATCCAATTGGCTGTTTCAGTTTCTAGGGAAAATTTATTGATATGCTGTGACCTGTGGAGAAGTGGGACTGAATTAACTGAACTCCTCTCTCCTCAGTCGTAATAAATCAAGAAAGATGTAAGTTTATTACTCTTAACACTCTAACCCAGTTCAAAATACGCTACATATTCATGCACACATTCACACGAGAGTCTCTCACACACACACAAGTAGATTACAGAGGGAAAACAGTTTGGTGGTTGGATTAAAGTCTGGAATAAATGGACAGTTCAATAGTCCTCGGCTAAAATTGTATTCCTGCAGTCCTCACTGGGCCACGTGCACGGTGGTGGACTTGCTTTGCTCAGGGCTCTGAAGGCTGAAGAGGGGGTTAATTCTTCCCCTGATGGCTGGCTGTGGAAGTCTGTAGGCTTGAGTGGGTTCCCAGTCACAGCCGGATCTTCTCTTGATAACTCCTGGGGAGAGAGAGAAAGAGACCTGCTTCATGGATGGCTTTTCAGTTACTGCTGTCTGCTATCTGAGTGATAAAGTTTACAGTTTCTCCAGAGCTGCACAGGCTGTCACATGACTCTAATAAGCCCCTTTGTTTTTGTTAAGGAGGTTTTTTCTGGAATTTTCTCTGCGATTCAAGGTGCTACATGCTTCAAGATGTCCAGTTACACTTGGAGGGGGGGAGGGGGGTTGGCTCCTTCAGTGGGTGTAGATGGCCCTGACAACCATGTTGATAAGGCATTCTAAGTAATTCAATTATTGAGCCAACCGTTGTTCTGGCTAGGCTGGGTGAGACTTTTCGTCTCCAGTTTTAATCTTCTGGTGTTTCAAATGTAAATTGCAGTGGCCATCTTGACTGCCAGTTTTTTTAAAAGTTACTTGTAAGATTTTTCCATTAAAAGTCTAATGTAAGGTTCCAACCAATGAAATTAGTATTTCCCCTTTGGCATACAGGGGTTTAATGACGGATACCATCTGTGCCCTATTCAGGAACTAGTCCAGCTACCTCTTGAAGTCATGCAGAGAGTCAGCACCTACCACACTGGTAGGCAATGTGTTCCAGAGGCTCACTATCTTCTGGGAAAGGAAGAACTGCCTAACATCCAGCCTATTCCGATCTTACATAGCTTAAACTCGTGTCCTCTGCTCCTCCCCAATCTGTTAAATTGGAGTAATCCACCAAGAGGAACACTTGAATTATTTTAGAGACCTCTATTAGGTTGTCTTGAGCCTGCTTTGAGTAGCTGAGGTTCTTTAAGCTAGGAATCATATCTTGTAGCTCTCCTCTAGACCTATTCCAAGGCCATTATATTACCCACCATGTGGTAGAATCAAAACTAGACACAGTACTCCAGATGCAGTCTGACTAGTGACTAGTATAGTTTCAAAATGGTGTCCTTTTGACTTTTTTTTTGGAACTGGATGGTTTTATTAACTAAATCCCTCATTAGCTTTAGCTACAGTTTCTTCTCATTGGTCATGTATGTTTAGTGATCAGTGTACAATGACACCAAGATCTTTTCTCTCTCAACCTCTTTCAGTATTGTTCCCTAAAACATTACCTGTAGTCAGTGTCGACCCTACCAACATGCATGACGTTACATCTAAGTTAAATGAATTTGCGAATGTCTGGTCTACTCCCCTAGCACATTTGAATTTTATTGAATTTCAGTACACTCCTCTACGGGCTTAACCCTTGCATAGATGTTGGTGTCATTGCAAACTTACTTACCATACTCCTCTGCTGTTCAGATCATTAATAAAGACCATGGAATAGTGATCAGTAGTGGGCCTAGGATCGATCCTGAAGTGAACTACTAGTCATGTGTCTCCAAGCACATGAACCACATCCATTAACCAACTTTTTGCCTGTGGGAATGGAGCAAATTCCTAATCCAGCATTTCAAATTACTACTGATACCATAAGGTTCTATCTTGTGAAGTAGCTCAATGTGATGTACCTTATCAAAGACTTTCTGATCACCCTTGGATAGATATCATCTGGACCTAGAGCCCTATCAATTTTGAGCTTTCCTAATTTATCCCAGATAACAATTATCTATTTTAATATTAATAATGCTATTTGATACTTAGCACCCCTCATCTGGAACATGAGCATCATCTACAGAAGTGTAGACTAATGCAAAATAGTCATTTAGAACTGCCATAACCTGAGAATCAGTTTGAATCTGCCCTTTAAGAAGTCTTTTGACTTCTGGCATGGCAAAAAACACTTTTGCGATTACTGCAACAATTATGCACCATCTCCTTTTCCATAGATCTCTTGGCTAATTTTATGGCTGTTTTTGTCTTCCTTAATTGCATTTGCTACTTTATTTGCTCTTCTGTGTATTTAATGCCTTAAATGTATATAATGGCTTCTGCTTCAATCAAATTTGTCTCTGTACATTTTGTCTCTGTACATTCCTCATCAATCATAATGATTTGTTTTGCCATGTGACCTCCTTTTAGCCATTGGGATATACATAGCTTCATTCTGTTGAGAATAGCTTTAAATAGATCTCATTTGTCTTCAGTACTTGTTTGCCTATCTAGTTGTGTTACCCTATCAACTTCTGCCCGATCAGCCATTTTTGTAAAGTTAGCCCTATTAAAATCTGGGTCCAACATTATACTGACTGCAGCCTTGGATTGGCCAGTAAGATTAAGTTTTATGTTATAATCAGAGCTGGCCAAATGTTCCCTCACATGGAGGATTGATACAGCACTAGGGTCACTGCTAAAAATCAGACCTAGAACTTGTTTATTTCTAGTTGCCTCACCAACATGCTGTACTGCCCTCCCTCAGCTGTTGTATCAGTGCTCTTCCATGTTGAACATCACTTGCAAGAAATACTGAGGGTAGCAAGGGCACAGAATGCACTCTGGGTGAGGGATTTCAATGCCCATCACTAAGAGTGGCTTGGTAGCACCACTACTGACCGAGCTGGCCAAATCCTGAAGGACATAGCTGCAAGACTGGGCCTGGGGCAGGTGACGAGAGAACCAACATGAGGGAGAAACCTCCTTGATCTTGTCCTCATCAACCTACCTGTCTCAGCTGCATCTGTCCATGACAGAATTGGTGGGAATGACCATACGCAGTTCTTGTGGAGAAGAAGTCCCATCTTCACACTGAGGATCCCCTCTGTAATGTTGTTATGGCACTACCTGTGTGGTAAATGGGATGGGTTCAGTACAGATCTAGCTCAGACCACTAGCTGGTATGGAAGGAGCTTGCTTTGCTCTGTATGTATGTGGGGTCCGTGTACTGGTACTTTTACAACCTGCTGTTGTAAGACGAGTGGTTTTGGGATTTATTTTACAACACTGAAACAGGCCATTTGGCCACACCAGGTTATTTTGGTGTTTACCCTTCACATGAGAAAGCGTTGCTAAGCACAATTACCCACCCTGTTCCCATATCTCTTCAACCTTTCCTTCGTCTGCCTGTCCAATCTGATCGTGAATATTGACATAGTTCCTGCATCAACCACTAATACAGGAAGTGAATTCTAAACCTGCATAACTCCCTGTGTAATGAAATCTCTCCTGCCTTCTTTCAAATCTCTTTCATTTAATCTGTTATCTATGGCCACTCATTATAGACCCCACAACTACTAAAGATAGTCTAGTTCTATCTACCTTGTCATTCCTCTCTTTATTTTAGATATAGAATCATAGAATGGATGCAGCACAGAAGGAGGCCATTCGACCCGTCATGTTCATGCTGTCTCTCTGCGAGAGCAACTCTGATAGTCCCACTCCCACTCCTTTTCCTATAATCCTGCAAATTGTTTCTCTTCAGGTGCTTATCCAATTTCCTTTTGAAAGCTACAATTGAATCTGCCTCCACCACACTCTCAGGCAGTGCATTCCAAATCCTAACCACTTGCTGTGTAAAACAAATTTTTCCTCATGTTGCCATTAGTTCTTTTGTCATTCACCTTATATTGGTGTTCTCCTGTTTTCTGGTTCTCGATCCTTCCACCAATGGGAACAGTTTCTATCTATTTTGTCTAGGCCCCTCATGATCTTGAACATCTCTATCAAATATCCTTTTAACCTTCTCTTCTCTAAGGAGAACAAGTTCAATTTCTCCAATCTGTCCATGTAACTGAAGTCCTTCATCCCTGGAACCATTCTCATAAATCTTTTCTGCACCTTCCTAAAGTGTAGTGTCCAGAATTGTAAACAATACTCCAGTTAAGGCCAGACTGTAATTTATAAAGGTTTATCATAATTTCCTTGCTTTTGTATTCTATGCCTCTATTTATTAAGCCCAGGATCCCATATGCCTTTTTAACCAATTTCTCGACCTGCACTGCCACCTTTAACAATTTGTACACATATACCCCAGGTCTTTCTTTTCATGCACCCCCTTTAAAATTGCACCATTTATTTTATATTGCCTCTCCTTGTTCTTCCTACCAAAATGTACCACTTCACACTTTTCTGCATTAAATTTTATCTGCCACATGTCCGCCTAATCCACCAGCCTGTCTACGCCCTCCTGAAGTCTATCACTATCCTCCTCACAATTCACAATGCTTCTAAGTTTGTGTCATCTTCAAATTTTGAAGTTGTGCCCCATACACACAGGCCTAGGTCATAAATATATATCAAGAAAAGCAGTGATCCTAGTACCGACCTCTGGGGAACACCACTGTATACCTTTCTCCACCACCCTGTTTCCTGTCACTCATCCAACTTCATATCCATACTGCCACTGTCCCTTTTATTCCATGGGCTTCAATTTTGCTGGAAAGTCTATTATGTGGCACTTTATCAAATGCCTTTTGGATGTCCATGTATGCATCAATCGCATTACCCTCATCCAAAAAATCCACCTCATCAAAAAATCTATCAAGTTGGTTAAACACGATTTGCCTTTAACAAATCCTGCTGGCTTTCCTTAATTAATCCACACCTGTCCAAGTGACTGTTAATTTTATCCTGGATTATCATTTCCAAAAGCTTTCCTACCACCAAGGTTAAACCGACTGGCCTGTAGTTGTTGTGTTGATGCTTGTATCCCTTTTTGAACAAGGATGTATCGTTTTTACTTCTTCAATCCTCTGTCACTACCCTGGTATCTAAGGAGGATTGGAAGATTATGGCCAGTGTCTCCACAATTTCCTCCCTGACTTTCCTCAGTAGCTATTTCAATACCATTCATGGAGTACACGTGTCTTCTTTTTATTTCTTCCAATGTGTAACATTTTACATTTGTCTGTGTTAGATTTCACCTGCCATTGTTGTGCCCACTTACATATCTTGTACAACTCATTCTGTAGTTTGAGCTGCTTCTATTATTCCTCCCAGCTAGTATCATTTGCAAATATTATGAGTTTGCATTGAGTTTCTGAATCCAGAAAAGTAGGTACAGTAATTGTCCAAGCTCTGAGTCATTCTGCTCAGTACTTCCCCCACACTGATGTAACTCCTTTAAACATGTACTTGTTGCTTCCAACCCTTCAACCAGTTTCTTATCCACTCCCAGTGTTTACCATGAATCCCCACAATTTTTAGTTTGTTTGTCTTTCATGAGGAACTTTGTCAAAAACCTTTGGAAGTTGAGTTACACCATGCCAATGGCCTTATCACAGTCAACTTGTGTTGTCACTTCCTCAAACAAGTCAAGAAAGTTGGTGAGGCAGGATGTTCTCTTTCTTGCTGACTGTTGTTAAGGCTATTATTTTACAGATGTTCCTCATGTTCATTCCTGATAATTTATTCAATAGAATGGAAGTAAGTCTAATGAGTTAGTAGTTGCCCATGTCTGTTTGATCACCTTTTTGAATATAGACACCGTATTAGCTTGTTTTCAATCTCTTAGTACCTCCCAGTGAACCATGTTTCTCTCATAATGATTGTCAATGACTTACAAATCTCTTCCCTAGTCTCTTCCAGCACTCTGGGATAATTATCATCTATCCCTGGATAAGGTTGCAAAATCGATGCATCATAAAATCACATAACCTTGTTGCATTTCCAGAAATTCGATTATAATTCATTGTATAAATTCAAAATGTTACTAAGCGGACTATCTGAATGTCTTGAATGTTGTGTACTTAAAGTCACTTTCAAATAGAGTCTTTGATGTTAACAATTATGAAAATGAAAAATCCCATTTTTAATCTGAAACAATTTTTTTTTCCAAATTGTACACTCTCCCTGTTTAGTGCTTTGGCTGTTTGTCGGTTTGGGCCTGTTAGGATTAGGACATCGATTCATGTTGTATCAGAAGAAATTACTCAACCTAGTGAGTATCCTGGTCTGTAATCTATTTTTTGCTATTGTTTTTCAAAGTCTAAGAATGTATTTCACTTTAATGAGAACTTTTACATGTACAGGCAAGTGATATAGACAGACAAACCAAAACTAGTTATGGAAACTAGCTTATTCATGACATATAAGTAATGGAATTACACAGATTATACAGCATACAAACAGACCATTCAGCCCAACCAGATCATGCTGGCATTTGTGCTCCATAAAGCCTCCTACCATTGTTCCTCATCTCACTCTACCAGCATATCGATTCCCTTCTCCCTCATATATTAATCTAACTTCCCCTTAATGCATTTGTAAGATTTGCCTTAACTATTCCCTGTGGTAGTGAGTTCCACATTCTCACCAATCTCTGGGTAAAGAAGGTTCATCTGAATCCCCGATATGATTTCTTAGTGACTATCCTATATGGTGGGCCTCCAGTGTTGCTCTTCCCCATAAGTGGAAATACTCTCTCTGTGACTATCAAAATCTTTCATAATTTTAAAGACCTCTATTCGGTCAATGCTCAGCCTTCTCATTACAAGAGAAAAGAACCCCAGCCTATTCATCCTTTCCTGTCACCCTTGTTTTCAAAGTCCTACATGGCCTTTCCCCTCATTAACCTCCTGCACTCCATTGCTTCTGGCTTCTTGCGCATCTCGAAATTTCATCACTCCATCATTGGTAGCTGTACTTTCAACTGCCTAGGCCTTAAGCTCTGGAATTCCCTCCCTAAACCCCTCCTCTCAATGACTTTTCTTAAAACCTATCAATGTGATCAAGCTTTTGGCACCTGTCCTAATATCTCCTTATGTGGCTTGGTGTTAAATTATTTATGATAAAGAAATGCCTTGGAACGATTTACTACATTAGCAGCACAATATAAATACAAGTTATAGCTTAAACAAGTTAGTTGTATTTACTATTTATTTTAAACTACAGTACAGACAATAAACAAAACTGCAGATGCTCAAAATTTGAAATCAAGACGAGGAAACTTGTCACACTTGTTTCAGTTTTGCTAATTATCTATTTCTTAAGGTATGCTATTTGCCATGATTATCTCCATATATTTTATTAATTTTCTTGCCTATTGCCTTTACCTTTTGTGACCAGTCTGCAAAGAAAGACATCTCTGCCATGATATGGTCATACAGATTCGGATATGACAATCAAGGTTGGCCAAGCTTAGAAAAATCTGCTGAGCTTATTGAACAGACAGGTATGTGTGTCATTTCAGATGCAAATCACTCAATAATCAGTGCGCACGCGCACACACAAGGTCCCAACCCCACTGGTGATGCCTGGCTGCCTGCCTACAGAATCTTACTGGAGGCGGCCATTTAAGAGGTCACCTCCAGCGGCACCATCCAGTTGAGGACGCAGGCAAAACAGGCACCCGTCTGGCCCAGTGGGAGGGCTGGAGCGTTATCCTGCCAGTGTGGCCACAGTTGCCTGCCATCATTGTGAAGGGGGACCACTCCACGGGATGGCCTGTGGCCGCAGCTATGGCCCTGTGGCATAAATGGCTCCAGGGGTGGATAAATAAAGGATGCCTCACAGGCCCCCTGGTATGTCATTGGGAGGTTGCCTCCAGGAACCTGCCAGGCTTTGCCCACAGAGTGGGACCTGTCCACTGTCAGCAAGATCTCAGCGACTGCACCAAATGGCCAGTCAATTGCCACTAATTGGGTTACATGCCAGTGTCATGGGTAGCCACTTCCATTGCTCACCCGCCTCTGGCAAGATTGTCTGGAGGTGGGAATATGTTGGCCTGCTGACCCAGAGAGCGTTGAGCCTGTGGAATTCGCTACCACAGAAAGCAGTTGAGGCCAAAACATTGTATGTTTTTAAGAAGGAGTTAGATATAGCTCTTGGGGCAAAAGGGATCAAAGGGTATGGGGTGAAAGCAGGAACAGGTTACTGAGTTGGATGATCAGCCATGATCATAATGAATGGTGGAGCAGGCTCAAAGGGCTGAATGGCCTACTCCTGCTCCTATTTTCTATGTTTCTATGACCCCACGGCGACCTTTTGGATTTCCCTCCCAGTCCTGCCTGTAGCCCCACCCCAAAAGTCATAAGATTCCGCCCACCCTTTCCTAGCCAGGCGCACTGAGGCCAATTTATATTAATAGTTTACACTTTGAAATCAAAATATGATTTCTAAATTTGCAAATGACACCAAACTGGGATTGTCAATACTGAGAACGACTGCAACACTCCCTGGTGTGCAGCAAGGTTAGACTCAAACCAAAGAAGCTGCATCACTCCAAGCAGAAGGGCCGCCTGCGCATCAACACTAGCAGAATTTCTTATCCACAGCTGTTACATAAGTTTCTAAATTCACTTGAAAAAGCCCTTCAAAACACTCCTACAGGGGATGCAGAGACCAAGTGGGCCCACATCAGAGACACCATCTATGACTCAGCAATGACCACCTATGGCAAACGTGTGAAGTGGAATGCAGACTGGTTTCAATCTCACACTGAAGAGCTGGAACCTGTCATAGCCGCTAAGCGCATTGCACTGTTGAACTACAAGAAAGCCCCCAGCGAGTTAACATCTGCAGCACTTAAAGCAGCCAGAAGCGCTGCACAAAGAACAGCCAGGCGCTGCGCAAATGACTACTGGCAACACCTATGCAGTCATATTCAGCTGGCCTCAGACACCAGAAACATCAGAGGAATGTATGATGGCATTAAGAGAGCTCTTGGGCCAACCATCAAGAAGATCGCCCCCCTCAAATCTAAATCAGGGGACAAAATCACTGACCAACGCAAGCAAATGGACTGCTGGGTGGAGCACTACCTAGAACTGTACTCCAGGGAAAATGTTGTCACTGGGACCGCCCTCAATGTAGCCAGTCTCTGCCAGTCATGGATGAGCTGGACGTACAGCCAACAAAATCGGAACTCAGTGATGCCATTGATTCTCTAGCCAGCAGAAAAGCCTCTGGGAAGGACGGCATTGCCCCTGCAATAATCAAGAGTGCCAAGCCTGCTATACTTCCAGCACTCCACGAACTGCTTTGCCTGTGCTGGGACGAGGGTGCAGTACCACAGGACATGCGCGATGCCAATATCATCACCCTCTATAAGAACAAGGTTGACCGCGGTGACTGCAACAACCGTGGAATCTCCCTGCTCAGCATAGTAGGGAAAGTCTTTGCTCGGGTCGCTTTAAACAGACTCCAGATGCTGGCCGAGCGCGTCTACCCTGAGGCACAGTGTGGCTTTCGAGCAGAGAGCAGAGAGATCCACTATTGACATGCTGTTCTCCCTTCACCAGCTACAGGAGAAATGCCGCGAACAACAGATGCCCCTCTACGTTGCTTTCATTGATCTCACCAAAGCCTTTGACCTTGTCAGCAGACGTGGTCTCTTCAGACTACTAGAAAAGATCGGATGTCCACCAAAACTACTAAGTATCATCACCTCATTCCATGACAATATGAAAGGCACAATTCAGCATAGCGGCGCCTCATCAGACCCCTTTCCTATCCTGAGTGGCGTGAAACAGGGCTGTGTTCTCGCACCTACACTGTTTGGGATCTTCTTTTCCCTGCTGCTCTCACATGCGTTCAAGTCTTCAGAAGAAGAAATTTTCCTCCACACAAGATCAGGTGGCAGGTTGTTCAACCTTGCCCGTCTAAGAGCGAAGACCAAAGTACGGAAAGTCCTCATCAGGGAACTCTTCTTTGCTGACGATGCTGCATTAACATCTCACACTGAAGAGTGTCTGCAGAGACTCATCAACAGGATTGCGGCTGCCTGCAATGAATTTGGCCTAACCATCAGCCTCAAGAAAACGAACATCATGGGACAGGACGCCAGAAATGCTCCATCCATCAATATCGGTGACCACACTCTGGAAGTGGTTCAAGAGTTCACCTACCTAGGCTCAACTATCACCAGTAACCTGTCTCTCGATGCAGAAATCAACAAGCGCACGGGAAAGGCTTCCACTGCTATGTCCAGACTGGCCAAGAGAGTGTGGGAAAATGGCGCACTGACACGGAACACAAAAGTCCGAGTGTATCAAGCCTGTGTCCTCAGTACCTTGCTCTACGGCAGCGAGGCCTGGACAACGTATGTCAGCCAAGAGGGATGTCTCAATTCATTCCATCTTCGCTGCCTCCGGAGAATCCTTGGCATCAGGTGGCAGGACCGTATTTCCAACACAGAAGTCCTCGAGGCGGCCAACATCCCCAGCATATACACCCTACTGAGCCAGCGGCTTCTGAGATGGCTTTGCCATGTGAGCCGCATGGAAGATGGCAGGATCCCAAGGACACATTGTACAGCGAGCTCGTCACTGGTACCAGACCCACCGGCCGTCCATGTTTCCGCTTTAAAGACGTCTGCAAACGCGACATGAAGTCCTGTGACATTGATCACAAGTTGTGGGAGTCAGTTGCCAGTGATCGCCAGAGCTGGTGGGCAGCCATAAAGGCGGGGCTAAAGTGTGGCGAGTCAAAGAGACTTAGCAGTTGGCAGGAAAAAAGACAGAAGCGCAAGGGGAGAGTCAACTGTGTAACAGCCCCGACAACCAATTTTATCTGCAGCACCTGTGGAAGAGTCTGTCACTCTAGAATTGGCCTTTATAGCCACTCCAGGCGCTGCTTCACAAACTACTGACCACCTCCAGGCGTTTACCCATTGTCTCTCGAGACAAGGAGGCCAAAGAAGATTTAAGGGGAAGTTAGATAAGTCTATGAAGGAGAAGAGAATAGAGGATTAAGTCGACAGAATTGGTTCAGGAAAGATGGGAGGTTGCTCAAGTGAAGCATAAACACCTGCATAGACTTGTTTGGCTGAATGGCTTCTTTCTGTGCTGTATGTTTTAAGTAATTCTATGTTCTGTCCCTATTGCCACTCTACATGAGATCAACTAAATCAGCTTTGACTATGTATCAAACCTGTATGGAGTGTTACAACCAGGTGAACAATGTGTCTAGGGGGTCTCTTGCTGTCTTCACCTGGTCTTATTGTAACAGGGTTTATTTTTTAAACACACTGTTTTGAGCTCTCCCTTTGTGAATCCTTGTTCATGACTTTCCAATTATAAGGCAAATAACTGAGCACAAACAGGCTTTCTTTGGTTTAAAGCAGAAGGATGAAATTTATTAAACCTTAAACTTAACTCTAATACGGTTCACACCTGTGGATGTACGATGCACTCACGCTAGCATGCACACACGATATAAACATGCAAGATAGGGATGGAAAAGAGTAGAAGAGATAAGTAGAACAGTTTAAGGCAATATCTTGTTACTGTTTCTCGAGCTTGCTGTAGCCTTTGATTGAAGTTATAGTCTTGTGTTTCGTTGGGGCCCAGTAATCTTCTTAAAATTTTGTTCACGTGACAAACCTTTCTCTCTTTGAGTTTCACGTGTCTTCAATGGTTTCAGTTCCCTGAGAGATAAGTAGGCAGACAGACAGAGGAGATGTTCTTCTTTCCAGGAGAGCACACGACGTTCTGCCTGGCAATTCCTTTGTTTGGGAGTTCAAACTCAAAAAGCTCCCAGGGTGCTCAGCAGGTTAGTCATGTGACTAGTTCCTTATATGGAACAGTCTCTTCACATCCCTTGTTTGAGGCTCAAATTTCTTTGCTCCAGCCAGCTAGCCATGTGACTGAAACTAGTCTGACCACTTCTGTATATTGGAGAGCAAGTGCAGATTCAACATTGTTTGTTAACATGCATAGAAATGCAATTTTAAGTTTTAATGTTCATGTGGCGAAATAATGTGTGCCTCAGTCTTGGTAGGTGGTTGTTTGCCTGACAGAACTTGTACTCCAGCCTTACCAGACGCCACAATCCTGATGTTCCCCCTACCCACGATGTCCAACATTTGTTCCTCCAATGAGGACAGCACATGCACGAACAGTGTCCCATCTCCTGTAGCCTCCTGCTCCCTTTTATTGCGTGTGAACTTGTTCTGTAGGAAAGCAAGGGGGTTTGGCTGTGTTAGTGTAGTCAGATGTTTTTAGGACGCGCGTCAGGGTAGAGTAGTGTGCTGGTATATGAAAGCTGATGGAGGTGTGAGGAGGTGAAAAAGTAACAGTGAGGACAATAGCAACAGAGTGCTGCAGGAGGAACAGAAGGATGTGAAGTGAAGCGTGCTGCAGAGATGGGAGGAGAGTGATGGGAACGGAGGAGCGATGGGTTGTGAGTACTGGGCTATAGGCAGTGCAGAGCTAAGCTGAGAGTACTGAGAGATAATGAATTAGAACACTTGACTTGTGAGGTCTGCACTTTTTTTCAGCATTGCAGCCATCTCCTGAGAACGATGCTTTTAACATTCTCCCGCTCAGACACTTCTGCCTGTCATTATCAGTCATCTTCAGTAATCGTTACCTCCACTCTTTGAGACTGCCTTTAAATGACGTTAACAACATGAGATATTGATACCCTGTTAGTTACATAGTTATAGAACATAGAACATAGAACATAGAACATACAGCACAGAACAGGCCCTTCGGCCCACAATGTTGTGCCGATCCTTTGTCCTCTGTCAAGGACAATTTAATCTATACCCCATCATTCTCCTTTATCCATATACCTATCCAAAAGCCTTTTGAAAGTCCCTAAAGTTTCTGACTCAACAACTTCCCCGGGCAAGGCATTCCATGCCTCGACCACTCTCTGGGTAAAGAACCTTCCCCTGACATCCCCCTTATATCTCCCACCCTTCACCTTAAATTTATGACCCCTTGTAACGCTTTGCTCCACCCGGGGAAAAAGTTTCTGACTGTCTACCCTATCTATTCCCCTGATCATCTTATAAACCTCTATCATGTCACCCCTCATCCTTCTCCTTTCTAATGAGAAGAGGCCTAGAATGTTCAGCCTTTCCTCGTAAGACTTATTCTCCATTCCAGGCAACATCCTGGTAAATCTCCTCTGCACCCTCTCCAAGGCTTCCACATCCTTCCTAAAATGAGGCGACCAGAACTGCACACAGTACTCCAAATGAGGCCTTACCAAGGTCCTGTACAGCTGCATCATCACCTCACGGCTCTTAAATTCAATCCCTCTGCTAATGAACGCTAACACCCCATATGCCTTCTTCACAGCCCTATCCACTTGAGTTGCAACTTTCAATGATCTATGCACATAGACCCCAAGGTCTCTCTGCTCCTCCACATGCCCAAGAACCCTACCGTTAACCCAGTATTTTGCATTCATGTTTGTCCTTCCAAAATGGACGACCTCACACTTTTCAGGGTTAAACTCCATCTGCCACTTTTCAGCCCAGCACTGCAACCTATCCAAGTCCCTTTGCAGACGACAATAGCCCTCCTCGGTATCCACAACTCCACCAACCTTTGTATCATCTGCAAATTTACTGACCCACCCTTCGACTTCCTCATCCAAGTCGTTAATAAAAATCACAAACAGGAGAGGACCCAGAACTGATCCCTGCGGCACGCCACTGGTAACTGGGCTCCAGGCTGAGTATTTACCATCTAAGACCACTCTCTGCCTTCTATCAGTTAGCCAATTCTTAATCCAACTGGCCACATTCCCCACTATCCCATGCCTCCTGACTTTCTCCATAAGTCTACCATGGGGGACCTTATCAAATGCCTTACTAAAATCCATGTACACCACATCCACTGGTTTACCCTCATCCACTTGCTTGGTCACCTGCTCAAAGAATTCAATCAGGCTTGTGAGGCAAGACCTACCCCTCACAAAACCGTGCTGACTGTCCCGAATCAAGCAGTGTCTTTCCAGATGCTCAGAAATCCTATCCCTCAGCACCTTTTCCATCAACTTGCCTACCACCGAAGTAAGACTAACTGGCCTGTAATTCCCAGGGTTGTTCCTATTCCCTTTCTTGAACAGGGGCACAACATTTGCCACCCTCCAATCACCTGGTACCACCCCCGTCAGCAGAGAAGATGAAAAGATCATTGCCAGCGGCTCTGCAATTTCATCCCTTGCTTCCCATAACATCCTTGGATATACCCCGTCAGGCCCGGGAGACTTGTCTATCTTCAAGTTATTCAAAAACCCCAACACATCTTCCCTCCTAATGAGCACTTCCTCGAGCTTACCAGTCTGTTTCACACCGTCCTCTTCAGTAATACACCCCTTCTCATTCGTAAATACCGAAGAGAAGTACTCATTCAAAACCTCACTTATCTCTTCCGGCTCAACACACAGTCTCCCGCTATTGTCCTTGACCGGACCTATGGTCCCCCTAGTCATCCTCATATTTCTGACATACGCGTAAAAGGCCTTGGGGTTTTCTTTTATCCTACCCGCCAAGCATTTTTCATGCCCTCTCTTAGCTCTCCTAATCCCTTTCTTCAGATCCTTCCTGGCCATCTTGTATCCCTCCAGATATACATGGGCTTTTAATTAAACCGGATTCATTTGCTTGAAAACTTGCTTGCTTTAAGTCAAATAAAGGACATTTAAATACCTTTTTGACTAAAAGTTTGTGCTATATTTCAGTTGTGAACAGTAGAGCCTCTAACCTTACTGACAGCACTCTGCTTTTGATAGGTGCTGATTTAATTACCATATTGGAAAGTGATGCTTCCAAGCCATTTCTGGGAAACAATGACCTCACAATGTGGCTGGGAGAGAAACTGGGTTTTTACATGGATTTTGGTCCA
The DNA here is from genome assembly GCF_036365525.1 of Heterodontus francisci. Classification (NCBI taxonomy): domain Eukaryota; kingdom Metazoa; phylum Chordata; class Chondrichthyes; order Heterodontiformes; family Heterodontidae; genus Heterodontus; species Heterodontus francisci. The sequence goes on along the minus strand of NC_090371.1, from coordinate 125,952,966 downwards.
AGCACAAAAGATCACACCTGGGGGTAAGTCTTTGATGATAGCTATATACAAAATTTAGTAGTTAGCACCTCAGTTTATAACTGATTCTTAAATAGTTAAATGATTGAGTGGTCCTAGGCTTCAGTTACAATGGGCACACTTTCTTACACTACTGGTGATGGTATTTTACTTATCAATTGTTTTTCAGGTTTTGATTTGGTAATAGCTTGAATTAGTGTTGAATTTTCCCCTATTTTTATCATCACCATTGATCATTACCATCAGATCAAAACTGATTATTTTGGCAGGCAAAAGGTGCACTTCTGTTAAATTTAGTTGACGATACAATATTTTCACTTTAGCTGTGAACAGTCATATTGGGTGGTGGTGAGTTGTGTTCTCACCTGCTGTAAATGTTGCTTCAACTCTGTAAATCGGGTAGAATAATATTGACCACTTTCTCTGTGATGATTAGAAACCATTACACTCATTGGCCCAGAATTTGCTGGTAAAATAATAGCGAGTTAAATCCGCAGGACATTATAAGCTGTATTTATTCTGTAAAAAAAAAACCTGAGCAATTTGTGATGAAGAAATATGCAGTGAATTGCAAATCAGCACAAATTGCTGGATAATTTGTGCCACTCTGCTGTTAGTCTTGTAAAAATGGGATCTTGCCGTCAACATCCACTTGAGTTTCAAGAATTGCTGCATTTGCACTCTTAAAACAAATTGAAGTTGCCACAAAAAATTAGGCCTGTCATTTTAATGACATAAGAACCCTTTTAATGTCCGAATTTATGTTCTTGTTCTGCTACTCAACCTCTGAGGCCTAGAAAGAGAACAACTCAAACTGTGGAATCTCATTACTGCAGGTAGTAAATTGTTCTCCAAGGTTTGTAGAATTTTAATTAAATGTTTTTCTTTTCCTTATTATCTCTTTATTCCTCTTTCTCTTAATCCAATCCTTTTCCCTCTTTATTTCTCTTTCTGTATCTAATTTGACTCAAATTCACCCTATTTCCCTCTCTGTTATTCTTCTATTTCTTTCTCTAACCTTACATTTAATTGCTTAAGGCGGTAGACTGTTGATCCCATCATTCACCAAGATCCCAGATTTCTCAGTGACCGAGTTACCAATTCTCATTTCCAGCAATTTGCAGCTGAAGGGTGAAGAAAAAAATAACAAATGGGGAAAATTCTAGGTCATTTCTTTCTCCCAGCTATAATTGTATCCAGGAGAGTACAGCTGCATAGTACAGGCAGGATTCATGACAAGCTCCAGCAAAAATATGGAAGATTTTTCATTTTGAATGAATTTGGATGCTACATGTCAGTAAAAAGATGCTGCGCAAATTTTTTTATTTTACATTCGATCGTTAAAGTGTATACACAACTGCCCATATCAAGCCAGGTTATACATTCGTAAAATTTGCTCCATAAACCTCAGGATTATTTAAAAAATTAATTGCTGCATGATAAGCTCCAAATTTAATTTCCCCAAATATCTCATTGTTCATTGGACACTTCAAAACTGGTCCTCAATCTGCCGGCTTTAATAGAAGAGCATAACCCAATATTATCTTTTGAAATTAAGAGATTCTGAGGTACAATAAACAACACTTTGGGCATGAAATACGGATCTGTAGAGCCACTGGAGCAACATGCCATGGTGGGAAGGGCACATGTGCGGGTGTCCACTGCGTGCACCAGAAGCCTCTGAACTAGTGCTGTCATGACGCCCGTCAAGCCTACCACCTGATTTGATGCTGGATTTGCAAACTTGGACCATACAGGTCCATCCACCATATTTGCTTGTCAGTCACCAAAGAACATGCATTCAGCTACAAGAGGGGCCCAGCACTAGCGTTATTTAAAGAACCAGGCAACAACTTTCAGGTAAGGTACTTTTGCCTTACTTCTGCTTAGTCTGGGTTTGTGGAGTACTGTGCCGTGGTTTTTGAGAACTGAAGCCACCTCTGCACTGTTCCTCGCCTGACTGGATGTTGGCTTCCAGACAATAAATCTATCAGTGACTTAATAGTTTTAACTTCACGGCAGGCATGGAAACCCTGACTTCTGGGTTTCCTGCTTTCCACTGGCTCCCCATTTTCCTGCCAGTTTCTCCCTTCACACTCATCATTTTCACTGCACGTTTTGGAGCTGTTTTACTCATCTTTTGCCTTTCCAGAACCTTTTCTCAGCCTGCCTGAATCATTGAATCATAGAAAGTTTACGGTACAGAAAGAGGCCACTTGGCCCATTGTGTCTGCACCGGCTGAGGGGGAAAAAAAGAGCCACCCAGCCTCTTTCAGCATTTGATCTGTAGCCCTGCAGGTTATGGCACCTCAGGTGCACATCCATGCACCTTTTAAATGAGATGAGGTCTTTTGCCTCTACCATCCTTTCAGGCAGTAACTTCCAGACCCCCACCACCCTCTGGGTGAAAAATGTTTTCTTCATCTTCCCTCTAATCCTTCTACCAATTACTTTAATTCTATGGCCCCTAGTCACTGACCTCTCTGCTAAGGTAAATAGGCCCTTCACATCCATTCTATCCAGGCCCCTCACAATTTTGTACATCTCACTCAAATCTCCTCAACCTCCTCTGTTCCAAGGAGAACAATCCCAGCCTATCCAGTCTTTGCTCATAGCTGCAACTTTCCAGTCCTGGTAACAGCCTCGTAAATTTCCTCTGTACCCTCTGTAGTGCAATTACATCCTTTCTGGAATGAGGTGACCAGAACTGAACACAGTACTCAAGTTGTGGCCTAACTAATGTTTTATATAGTTACAGCAGAACTTCCCTATTCTTATATTCTATGCCTTGGCTAATAAAGGCAAGGATTCCATTTGCCTTGTTAACTGCCTTAGCGACCTGTCCTCCTACCTTCAGGGGTCTCTCCAAGGTCCCTCACTTCCTCTCAGTATCCTCCCATTTATTGTCTATTCCTTTGCATTGTTTGACATCCCCAAATGCATCACCTCACACTTCTCTGGGTTAAATTACATTTGCCACTTTTCTGCCCACCCGACCAGTCCATTGATATCTTCCTGCAGTCTACAGCTATCCTCCTCGCTATCAACCACGCGGCCAATTTTTGTGTCATCTGCAAACTACTTGATCATTCTCCCTACATTTACGTCCAAATTGTTAATATATTATCACAAAAAGCAGGGGACACAGTACTGAGCCCTGCGGAACCTCACTGCCTTCCAGTTGCAAAAACACCCATAAACAATTATCCTTTGTTTCCTGCCACCGAGCCAATTTTGTATCCAGCTTGCCATAGTCCCCTGGACCCCATGGGCTTTTATTTTTTTAACCAGTCTGCTATGTGGGACCTTGTCAAAAGCCTTGCTAAAATCCATGTAGACCACATCAACTGCACCACCCTCATCAATCTTCCTTGTTACCTCTTCAAAAAATCAATCAAGTTAGTCAGAAACAACCTTCCCTTAACAAATCCATGCTGACTATCCTGGATTAATCCGTATCTTTCTAAGTGACAGTTTATGCTGTCTCTCAGAATTGATTCCAATAATTTGCCCATTACCAAGATTAGACTGACTGGCCTTTAATTATTCCGTATATCCCTCGCTCCCTTTTTAAAGAAAGGTACAACATTAACAAACCTCCAATCCCCTGGCATCACACCTGTATCCAGTGAGAATTGGAAAATGACGGTCAGACCTTCTGCTATTTGCTCCTCGGCTTCTTTTAGCCTGGGGTACATTTCATCTAGCCCTGGTGATTTATCCACTTTCAAGGATGCTAATTCCCTTAATGCTTCCTCTCTCCCTATGTTTATCACATACAATACTTCACACTCCTCCTCCTTACCTACAATGTCTGCATCGTCCCCCCTCTTTTTTGAAGACAACTGCAAAGTATTCCTTATGAACCATACTGACATCTTCCGTCTCCACACATAGGTTATCTTTTTGGTCTTTTATGGGCCTCACTCTTTCTTTAGTTATTCTCTTACTCTTAATATATTGATAAAACATCTTTCGGTTCTCCTTGATTTTACATGCCTACATTCTTTCATGCCCTCTCTTTGGTTTCCTAATTTCCTTTTTGATTTCACCCCTCCACTTTCTGTAGTAGTGAGTTCTCAGTGTCTGACCTTGATAGCACCCAGCACTTTCTACCTCTTAGAAACATAGAAACATAGAAAATAGGAGCAGGAGTAGGCCATTCGGCCCTTCGAGCCTGCTCTGCCATTTATTATGATCATGGCTGATCATCCTACTCAGTAGCCTGTTCCCGCTTTCGCCCCATTCCCTTTGATCCCTTTAGACCCAAGAGCTATATCTAACTCCTTCTTGAAAACATAGTGTTTTGGCCTCAACTGCTTTCTGTGGTAGCGAATTCCACAAGCTCACCACTCTCTGAGTGAAGAAATTTCTCTTCATCTCAATCCTGAAAGGTTTACCCCGTATCCTTAGACTATGACCCCTGTTTCTGGACTCCCCCACCATCGGGAACATCCTTCCTGCATCTACCCTGTCAAGTCCTGTTAGAATTTTATAGGTTTCTATGAGATCCCCCCTCACTCTCCTGAACTCCAGCGAATATAATCCTAACTGACTCAATCTCTCCTCATATGTCAGTCCCGCCATCCCAGGAATCAGTCTGGTAAACCTTCGCTGCACTCCCTCTATAGCAAGAACATCCTTCCTCAGATAAGGAGACCAAAACTGCACACATTATTCCAGGTGTGGCCTCACCAAGGCCCTGTATAATTGCAGCAAGACATCCCTGCTCCTGTACCCAAATCCTCTCGCTATGAAGGCAAACATACCATTTGCCTTTTTTACCGCCTGTTGCATCTGCATGCTTACCTTCAGCGACTGGTGTACGAGAACACCCAGGTTCACTGCATATTCCGCTCTCTCAGTTTATAACCGTTCAGATAATAATCTGCCTTCCTGTTTTTGCTACCAAAGTGGATAACCTCACATTTATCCACATTATATTGCATCTGCCATGCATTAGCCCACTTATTCAACTTGTCCAAATCACCCTGAAGCCTCTCTACATCCTGCTCACAACTCACCCTCCCACCCAGTTTTGTGTCATCTGCAAATTTGGAGATATTACATTTAGTTCCCTCATCTGAATCATTAATATATATTGTGAATAGCTGGGGTCCTAGCACCGATCCCTGCGGTACCCCACTAGTCACTGCCTGCCATTCAGAAAAAGACCCATTTATCCCTACTGTTTGTTTCCTGTCCGCCAACCAATTTTCTATCCATTGCAATACACTACCCCCAATCCCATGTGCTTTAATTTTACATGCTAATCTCTTATGTGGGACTTAGTCAAAAGCCTTCTGAAAGTCCAAATAAACCACATCCACTGGCTCCCCCTCATCAACTCTACTAGTTACATCCTCGAAGAATTCTTGTAGATTTGTCAAGCATGATTTCCCTCTCGTACAGCCATGCTGACTCTGCCCGATTCTAGCACTGTTCTCTAAGTACTCTGCTATAAAATCTTTGTTAATGGACTCTAGAATTTTCCCCACTACCAACGTCAGGCTGACTGGTCTATAATTCCCTGCTTTCTCTCTACCTCCCTTTTTAAATAGTGGGGTTACATTAGCTACCCTCCAATCTGTAGGAACTGTTCCAGACTCTGTAGAATCTTGTAAGGTGACCACCAATGCATCCACTATTTCTAGGGCCACTTCCTTAAGTACTCTGGGATGCATACCGTCAGGCCCTGGGGATTTATCGGCCTTCAATCCCATCAATTTCCCCAACACCATTTCTCTACTAATACTGATTTCCTTCAGTTCCTCTCTCTCACTAAGCCCTGTGTTCCCTGACATTTCTGGTATGATATTTGTGTCCTCCCTTGTGAAGACAGAACCAAAGTATGCATTTAGTTGGTCAGCCATTTCTTTGTTCCCCATAATAAATTCACATACCTATAGAAACTTTTGCAGTCAGTTTTTATGTTCCCCGCAAGCTTGCTCTCGTACTCTATTTTCCCCTTCTTAATCAATCCCTTGGTCCTCCTTTGCTGAATTCTAAACTGCTCCCAATCCTCAGGTCTGTTGTTTTTCCTGGCAAATTTATATGCCTCTTCCTTGGATCTAATGCTATCTCTAATTTCCAGTGTAAGCCATGGTTTTGCTACCTTTCCTATTTTACTTTTGCGCCAGACAGCGATAAACAATTGTTGTAGTTCATCCATGCTCTCTTTAAATGTTTGCCATTGCCTATCCACCGTCATCCCTTTAAGTAATGTTTCCCAATCCTCATGGCCAACTTGCGCCTCATAGCTTCGTAGTTTCCTTTACTAAGATTCAGGACCCTTGTCTCAGAATCAACTACGTCACTCTCCATCTTGATGAAGAATTCTATCATATTATGGTCGCTCGTCCCCAAGGGGTCTCGCACCACTAGATTGTCAATTATTCCTCTCTCATTACACAATACCCAGTCTAGGATGGCCTGTTCTCTAGTTGGTCCCTCAACGTATTGGTCCAGAAAACCATCCCGTATACAGCACAAGAATTCCTCCTCTATGGTATTGTGACTAATTTGATTTGACCAATCTATATGCAGATTAAATTCACCCATAATTACAGATGTTGCTTTATCGCATCCATCTCTAATTTCCTGTTTAATGCCATTCCCAACATCACCACTACAGTTTGGGGGTCTATATACAACCCCCACTAACGTTTTTTGCCCCTTAGTGTTTCTCAGCTCTACCCATACAGATTCCACATCGTCAGAGCTAATATCTTTCCTCACTATTGTGTTAATTTCCTCTTTAACCAGCAATGCAACTCCACCACCTTTTGCTCTTTGTCTGTCCTTCCTAAATACTGAATATCCCTGGATGTTCATTTCCCATCCCTGGTCACCTTGCAGCCATGTCTCCGTAATCCCGACTATATCATACCCGTTTACATCTACGTGATTAATTCATCCACTTTATTGCGAATGCTCCGCGCGTTAAGGCACAAAGCCTTAAGGCTTGTCTTTTTAACATTACTTGTCCCCTTCCCACTATGTTTCACTGTGGCCCTGTTTGATTCTGGCCCTTGATTTCTCTCCCTATCACTTTTCTTATTTCCCTTACTGTCCTTTGTTCTTGTCTTTGATTCCCCCTCCTCTGACTCCTTGCAAAGGTTCCCATGCCCCTGACATTTTAGTTTAAACCCTCCCCAACCACCCGAGCAAATACTCCCCCTAGGACATCAGTCCCGGTCCTGCCCTGGTGTAACCCGTCCAGTTTGTACTGGTCCCACCTCCCCCAGAACCGGTCCCAATGCCCCAGGAATCTAAAACCCTCCCCCTCACACCATCTCTTCAGCCACGTATTCATCCAATATCTCCTGCTATTTCTACTCTGACTAGCACGTGGCACTGGTTGTAATCCTGAGATCACTACCTTTGAGGTCCTACTTTTCAACTTACTCCCTATATTCTGCTTTTGGGACCTCATCCTTTTTTTTACCTATGTCAATTGTACCAATGTGTACCACGACCACTGGCTGTTCAGCCTCCCGCTTCAGAATGTACTGTAACCGCTCTAAGACATCCTTGACCCTAGAACCAGGGAGGCAACATACCATCCTGGAGTCTCTTTTGCGGCCACAGAAACGCCTATCTATTCCCCTTACAATTGAATCCCCTATAACTATTGCATTCCCACACTTTTTACTCCTCCCTTGTGCAGCAGAGCCAACCGTGGTGCAACAAATTGGGCTGTTGCTGCTTTCCCCTGAGAGGCCATTCCCCCCAACAGTATCCAAAGCAGTATATCTGTTTTGCAGGGGAATATCCACAGGAGATTCCTGCACTGCCTGCCTAGTCCTCTTGCTCTGCCTGGTGGTTACCTATTCCCCTCCTGCCTGTGGGGTCTGAGCCTGCGGTGTGACCACCTCTCTATACATGCTATCCACAATACTCCCTGCCTCATGGATGCTCCACAGTGTCCCTAGCTGCCACTCCAACTCCGAAACCCGGGTTTCCAGGAGCTGCAGCTGGAGACACTTCCTGTACACATGCTGGTCCTGGGCACTGGAATTATTCTCGGCTTCCGACATGGAGCACGAGGAGCACACCACGGCTTTGAGCTCTCCTGCCATGATTTAACCCTTTAAATTAAATTAAACCTTCTGGAAGATCTTAATGTCCAATAATATCAGTTACTCTAGGGCCCTTCTTCCCTGGTCCTCGTTACCACAGAACTCCCTAAAAAAAAACACTATTTACTATATTTGAAATCAACTTTAAACTTTTCTTACCTGAGATACTTACCCAGCTACTTAGAGCTATTCCCTAACAGCTGTGACTCACCAACCAATTGCCTTTCAGCTCTCCTGGGACGTCACTGTTGGCTTTTTTTTTCAAAACTCAGGCGCGCTGCCGCTGCACTTTTAAACTCTGCCGGTCTCACTTGGTCTCGCTCCTTCCTGCTGCCACTGCACTTTTAAACTTTTAGTTTAGAGATACAGCACTGAAACAGGCCCTTCGGCCCACCGAGTCTGTGCCGACCATCAACCACCCGTTTACACTAATCCTACACTAATCCCATATTCCTATCACATCCCCACCTATCCCTATATATTTCCCTACCACCTACCTATACTAGGGGCAATTTCTAATGGCCAATTTACCTATCAACCTGCAAGTCTTTGGCATGTGGGAGGAAACCGGAGCACCCGGAGGAAACCCACGCAGACACAGGGAGAACTTGCAAACTCCACACAGGCAGTACCCGGAATTGAACCCTACCGGTCTCACTCAGTCTCGCTCCTTTCCGCTGCTGCTGCACTTTTAAACCTGCCGGTCTCACTCAGTATCTTTCCAGATGAAAAATTTTTTATTTAAGTATTACTATATTCATTGGGTGTCTCTTTATCGTAGCAATTAGCATCTCTGATCTTTGACCTTTACCTGTTGTTGTTTCTGTCCCTCTGTTTTAGGCAATCCTATGAGTGTTCCAATAGCTTTCTTTTCCAGTGCTGATGAAGGGTTTTTACCAAAGATATTAATCTAACTACTGCCTTCTACAATACTGATAGGCTGACTGTGCATTTCCAGGATTTTCTAGTTTATTTCAAATTTCTAGCATTTGTGTCTTTTTCTTTTCACTGCTTTTTAAAAAAAAAAGATGTTAGTGTTCTTGAAACTGCTCAATGTTGTGACTCTTGCATATGGTGCAATGGCAACATTTGTATTAAGTTCAAATAATTGATTCTCTGGTTAACAATGTTCCAGTCAAAATGAATGTACAGCTACCTACTTGTCCTGAATTCTCATTCATTTCTGATGTTTAGGACAATGGTTTTGTCGAGGTATCCTATAGTTCAGTCCATGCACCATCTTCTTCCATCCCCACAAGGAGAGCTTGCTCCTGCCATTTCAATGACTGTCAACATTTCGGGGAATCTCGTGGACTTTGTTGTTGCTCACTTTGGCAATGATGAGTAAGTGAATTTTCTTACATTTATTTAACAACTTAAGTGTTCCCCTCCCCTATTTCTATATCTTTCTGTATTTCAGGGCATTGCTATATAATCCCAAATGTTTTAAAGGGAGATCCCCTGTATACTTAATAGTCATTGCTTGTTCTTGTGTCTTTTTTAAATTGTTAATTTATTAACTACCTGAGAGAAAATATTTTACGTTGAAAATTATTGTTGCCAATGTTGTATAAGTGGCTAATCTGTTCATATATCATATTCCCCTCTTAGCTACTTGAGCAGAGGGTGTTCACCTTTTTGTTTTAAAATTGTGGAGAGGAATTTGATACAAATGTATTAGTATTTTGGATATATAATTTCTGCCCTTTTGTGTTGAATCCTGTGCATCATAAAGTCTCATTTCACAGATATGAATGCGCATATTGGATTGCATACCACATTCTTGTTAGTAGAGCAAAATTTTTGATGTTGCTGAATAAGGATTTTACAAAAGAGCCTCATTCCCTTCTCCTCTATCCATTTGACTGTCAGTTGAGGGGATGTGGGAAGGGTGAGAATAGAAACCTTTCCTCAAATTTTCCTTTGCAGTCAACAACTTGCATTTATATAGCACCTTTAAAATAATAAAACATATTAACGTGCTTCACTGGGGCATTATCAAACAAAATTTGACATTGAGCTATATAAGGACATATTGGGTCAGGTGACTGAAAGCTTGGTCAAAGAGGTAGGTTTTAAGGAACATTTTAGAGAGAAGTAGAGAGACAGAGGTTTAGGGAGGGAATTACAGAGCTTGGGGCCCAAGCAGCTGAAGGCATGGCTGCTAATGGTGAAGATATAAAAATCAAGGATGCCCAAGAGGTTGGAATTGGTGGAACACAGGGATTTGAGTGTTGTAAGGCTGGAAAAGAGGGAGGAGCAAGGTCATGGATGGATTTGAAAACAAGGGTGATAATTTTAAAATCTAGGCATTGCCAGACCAGGAGCCAATGTGGGTTAGTGAGCACAGGGCTGATAGGTAAACAGGACTTGTTGAGAGTTGGGGTACAGTCAGCAGGGTTTTGGATGAACTTTAGTTTATGGAGGATGCAAAGTGTGAGGCTGACTTGGAGACCATTTTACTCCACTTAAGCAGTTTGTTTTCCTCTATATTCCTCTTTTTCCCCCCTTCCCCAAGGATTGGACACGTATGTCAGCTTACCTTCAGTACCTCACGCTAGTAGGCATTCATCAAATGGGAGACTAAATAGTGGATGTCAGCAAATCATTTAGCCATGGGGCCATCATAGCCAATCCAGACCTTGCCCTCACCATAGATGCAAACATGCAATTTGCAGTAGTATAACAGGAGGGGGGGAGCTATTGTCTTTTGATAAAGACTCCAAAAAGTTGTATTTTTTCAGATTTCAACATTTCAGTTGTTCTTGTATTACAAGATTTCCTCAACTTATATGCTTTTGCCAGGGATGAATTAGACAGGAAGTTGCAGGCACAGTATATTTCTAATTTGCTGAAGGAAATCCCGCAGCCTCTTGTATTTCTGGGTTACATTACTTCTGAACCTGGCTCCAGAGACTACAAACAGATTAGAAAAATTGGAAATGTAAAGGTAAGAGCACATTCATGAAAGTGAACCAAGTGTTAAAGCATGACATCACTCTCAGCATTATGTTCTAATGTTTTAGTTTAAATTGTTACACTGTAGTCTCTATTACAAAGGGTGTACCAACTTGCCAATGTTCAGATGTCTGATACATGTATAATGACCTAAACCTATCAAACGTGAAATAGTCCTTTGAAATAAAAGCTGCAAAATCCTGATTCTAAAGTACATTGAGGCACCTTATTTATACATGCCTGTTTATAACCAGCAAAACCAAAAATGAGCTAATCTTAGATTGTTTCTAATTAAGTAAGCTATTAACCAGTTTCGACTTTGGCTCGTTTACCATTATATTTGAAGTATATTATTCTATCAAAGAGTAAACCTTAAAATATTAAAAGAGTGGGTTTGAAGGAAATTCATGTGTTTTTTATTTTTTTTTAAATATTTTAACAGGCATTGGGATACCCAATTTTGTTGGATGAAAATTCAGACACAGTGGAGAAAAACAATACTTTTTTTTAACAGATTTTGAGTTCACTGTCACAGCTGGCTCATCTGACACACCATCCTTGATTATAATAAAAGCAAAATACTGCGGATGCTGGAAATCTGAAATAAAAACAAGAAATGCTGGAACCACTCAGCAGGTCTGGCAGCATCTGTGAAAAGAGAAGCAGAGTTAACGTTTCGAGTCAGTTCTGAAGAAGGGTCACTGACCCGAAACGTTAACTCTGCTTCTCTTTTCACAGATGCTGCCAGACCTGCTGAGTGGTTCCAGCATTTCTTGTTATCCTTGATTATAATCCTTTCTGTGATTGCAACATTTAAGAGATGTGACCTAAACTTAGAATGTCTATAAAATAGAAGTAGTTGAACTTACAGGGTCAAATCTATCGAATGGCATTGTACAAAGGACTAGTCTGATTGTTTTAGATTTAAAACATTTATGCACCTAACCTGAATGAAAACATTAAATGCTGAGGGAGGTGGGGTTCACAAATTTGCAAGCAGTCTAGCTGTCCATTGAAGTAAAAACAGAAAATGCTGGAAATATGTAGCAGGTCTGGCAGCATCAATGGAGAGAGAAACAGTTACCATTTCAAATCTGTGACAGTTCTGATGAAAGATCACAGACCTGAAACATTGGCTGGAATTTTACCTGCAAAATGGCATCCTCTGAGACGGCCGAGGCTAAAAATGGCGGGCGATGACGTCGGGTTGGGTCCCCGACATCATGACGCCCAAACCCCATTTGACGCAGGTTGGATGGTGGGCAACATTGAGGCACTGTTCGCCATCCGCTTTGCAACAATTAAGGCCCAATTGAGGTAGTCAAAAATCCAATTGACAGCCATTTTACGTCTGCTAAACAAGTTGAAGGGGGAGTTGGGAACCCGGCAGCTTTAAAAGAGCGGCAAGCAGTGTATCTGTGGAGGAGTTGGAGGTACTGGTTTTTTTCATTATTCTGTGATATTTCTGTGTACTATTTTTAAGTTTGGGGTTGTTTCTGCTGGTTCACCAGGGTTCATGTGAGTGTTAGTTACTCCTGGTCTGGCCACAGCAGCACTGATTTATTTTGTGTAGGGGAGGGGCATTGTGAGTGCCTGTCCTTGCAGCAGGCTGCTAATACCTGTCCTCATAACATCTCTGGGACACCACCGCTATGGGAATTGTCCACTCTGGAGGCAGCTTATCAGTGAGGAAGACTACACCACAAGGAGGGACAGGAAGGTAACTGGCCAGGGAAATCAGCAACCTGCTGGCCAAGTGCAGCCTGGTAATGGGAGAGGGGCAGAAGGTCACAGAGTGCGCTGGGTGCAACCACCTGTGAGGAGACGAGCCTACTGCCCACGTTTGACTTTCTGCAAATGCAAGAGTGGCAGTGCCAAAGAAGACTGCGCCTGTCCCGAGTGATTGTCACATCTCTGGCATGGATGTCACTTCCAACTGCGTGGGTGGCCATCCAATGCCGGTTGCACTGAAGCTAACAGTTGCTCTGAATTTCTATGCAACAGGCTCCTTCCAGGCTTCATCAGGAGACATGTGCGGAGTCTTGTAATCACCAGGGCATCTCTGCATTAAGATGGTAACTGATGCCATATTCAGGCGTGCCAACCATATGATCAAGTTCCAGACAGACGCCGCCAGTCAGGCCGAGAGCGCCAGAGGCTTCAACGCCATCGGTGAGTTCCCCATGGTCCAAGGCATAATTGACTGCACTCTTATGGCCATTAGAGCGCCTACAGGTCAGTCAGGGACCTTCATTAAGCGAAAGGGGTTTCACTCAATGAATGTGCAACATGTCTGTGACCACCGTAAGGGTATATTGCAGTTGTGTGCTCATTATCCTGGAAGCAGTCACAATGTATTCATTCTCCGGAACTCCAGGTGCCAGCATTATTCAGTCCTCCTGAATGCTTGCAAAGATGGATACTTGACGACCGGGGTTATCTACTGAAGATATGGCTGCTAACACTGGTGAGGAACCCACGGAATGAAGCAGAGGAATGGTAAATGCGAGCCATGCGACCACCAGAGTGACCATAGAGCAGACCACAGGTCTTCTGAAAATGAGATTTAGGTGTCTCGATTGTTCAGGTGGTGCCCTCCAGTACTTGCCAGCAAGGGTATCTCGGATTGTTGTCATCTGCTGCGCCTTAAATAACCTGGCGATGGAGAGGGGGGAGACCTTGGAGGATGAGGACATTGTTCAGTGCGAGGTATCCTCAGACGGGGTTGGTAATGAGGCTGAGGAAGAGGGGGCGCAGCCACCTGAACAGCAGGGGGAGGGAGCTGGAAGTTTGCGGGAGTTAAGTGCAAGGGAGGCCCAGGAGGCTCCAATACTCGGGCGTTTCTCTTGAAAAGAGGCTCATTACCCAGAAACTGACATGTCAGTCTGAAATGAGGCATTCACATGAGCTGGAAGCACAGAGGCACTCACCTTCAGGGGGAAATCTCAGCTGCTACGTCCCACCTTTCCCTCAAATATCACATGGCCCGAATATGCCACCTCCCCAAGTATTCTTCTCATGCAGAACAACCAGATCGCCTAAAACATCAGCATTGACTTGTGACAGATGAAAATGCTAATTGAAAAGTTTAATAATTTTTTGAGAGTTATAACAGCAAATAAATATTTACAAATCGCACCAGTAACCCCATAGTGCAGTTTTGTGCTTTTTATTTGATACATTTGTGAGTGCTCACAAGTGTGGACGACCCCCGCTGCCAGCCACAGCAGAGGCAGATGGCTATTCAGGCTGCCCCGTTGCTTTGGATAACTTTGGTGGCCGTCCTCAGCCTGCCTCAGGCTGTGCGGGCCTCGGCGTGTTGAGGTGACCCTGAGCAGTCACAGGAACACCCTCTGACACCCTGGGATTATGCGGTGCTGATGTCACTGGCAGAGGGGACAAGGAGCTCCGGAGCTCCCATATGAGAGGAGCCCCCATATGAATTCTGCTGCTGCTTCTGTGCCCTCTTAAGGCTCAGTTCGGCCTCTCTGCTGACCTCAGAGGGATGAGCAGCTTACAGATGTCGCAGGTGCCTCATAGACAGATCTCTAAGTCATCAGTCCATGAAGCTCACTCTCTGTAAGGTTCTGCAGGGCCTCCAGGATCGGGCCCTCCACAGCAGCCACCAATCTGTCAATGGAGGAAGCCAGATGCACAGAGGACAGGGACTGTGCATTACTCATGGCCTGGATAGACATCTCCACAATCCGAGCCATAGCATGCAATGTCTCTGGTAACTCCGCCAGATCTCCACGCACCGCACACTGCACCTGCAGCATCTGCCACCAAATAAATGTCAGCAGAGGCTCATCATCAGCATGGGGCTCTGCACTGGCCTGGCCTCCCACAATCCTCCGAGTGTCAGAGGCATCGGCCAGTACTGCCTCTGGCAGCTGCTCCGGCACCTGTGTGGTGCTGGCAGCAGATTGTGACCATGAATCCTAGGAAGTACACATCCCAACCGAGGAGAATGTCTCTGAGCTGGCGCTTGGTGCAGGGAGAGGATGTGAGGCTGCACTTTCTGAGGTCCGCTCCTTTTCCTTAGAGGTGGACGGATGTACCCTGGAAACGCTGTCTGGCCACTGCTGTGTTTCACCTGCAGGGAAATCAGAATGATCAGTTGTGATCAACACTTCTGACATGTTATACACGGCAGTGTGGGCACATGTGTGATTTTGAGCTTGCAAGCAACCTTCATTGCTTGAAGCAATCGCCTTTCGCCTCACCACCCCCGTCCCGCCCCACCCCGCCCCACATCCCCCTCGACCACACTCTGGGGAACCCACCCTCCTGTCCAGGTACTCTGGCCTCACCATCGGCTACTGAGCATTCTCCGTCCTCCCCTGCAAGCATCAATGCCTCCTCCTTCACTCTGGTGAGAAAGGCGAGGTTGCCCACCCTGCCACCAGTCCGGGCCCCCTCTCAGGCATTCTGTGCCCTCTTCTCCTGTGAAGACACAAGGCAATTAGTTCAGTCCCTTGACTTGAAAGAGCACCCACTCACCCCTTGGGCTGAATGCTGCATCTGCAACCAATGCCATTGAAGTACACGGATGGCACACCTCTGGACCATTGTGTGTCTCAGATGTGCCCAGTATACGGTCCATGACAGGGCTGCAGCCATTCACTGCAGATGGATGGCTTCAACTTTGCAGCATCAACACCCATTGACCCTCCCGTATCAGTTTAAAAACTGCAATGACTGCGGAATACCCCTTACCCTGGCAGAGCGCAGAAGGTCATTGACTCGCTTGCGTCATTGGAGCCACATCCTCCTCACTACCCCGCGGCTGCTGATCTCCTCCGCTACCTCCAGCCTTGCCTTTTTGCTGACTTGGGGAGATCTTCTCCTTCTTTCTGATGGGAAGAGGACCTCCCGCCTTGCCTCAGCCGCCTGGAGGAGGACATGCAGGGAGTCCTCTGAGAACCTGGGTGCCATGCGGCTACATCTCCCTTCCATTGCCGCAAGTGGGTTCTGATGTGTCTCTGCTTTATTAGAAATTACTGGTTGGGTGGGCCGTTTAATTCTTGCCCCACTCCTTTCACCCTCAGGCTGTTGTATTCCTTTTTGCAATATGCTGGTACTCCAAACAAGATGTTTGCTGCAGGTAAGCCTCTCAGAGCCACTGAGGTTGCTGAAAGCCCTTTTAAATAGCTTTCAGAACCCTATTCTGGCTCTAGCCCCACCCCTCCTGACGCTCACTCTCCTGCCCGCGTGTACCCTTTTCTGAGCGAAATATGGCGCCGAGCTGCTAATTGGATGGTTAGCATGCGATAGCGGCAGCAGCTAGGCGCGAAGTGGGAGCGACTTCTGCACCCGCTTCTGCCTCCCAAAACACGGAGCCGACGAGAAAGGTAAAATTCTGGCCATTAACTAAGATTCCCACCTGTGAGTCCCCACTGCAGGCATGGGTCTTGAAAAAAAATTACCCGTATCTGGAATGGTTACAACTTGCTCAAGAAAACCATACAGCAACTCCACCACAGTCTGTGAAGAGGACAGACAGACAATGTATTGGGCACATACCTTTCTTTAGAACTTAAAAATAAGGGACAGATAGGCATATTAATAGGATTCATAGAAAAAGGTGGAGAAATATATACATACAATATTCCTATTTTAAAAAGCAAACTGGCAAACAGAGAGAAATAACTTTATTGAACCTTGATTTGGAAAAGTGATTACATTTTAACTTCATTTATTGTGGAACATGTAACGAGTGAATATAATGAGAAATATATCAAATTAGTAAATGTATGTAATTCAATTCTTGCAAACATCTGTTAGCAAAATCTAGAAAGTGCATTTAATGTGCTTGTGAATCAGTAGATTATAGTGAAAAAGCAGCCATTACGAGGTTGCTGAAGAGCAAGTAAACAATTTATTAAAATTAAAACCATTTTTAAAGAAACTGGAGTAAAATAAAATGGGCTGTTTGTATTACATTATATTAAACCTCTTTCCAAAAACATTTTCCTCGATCATTTTTCTTTTAGGATATAGATCACAGTGATCCACACAGATGGTGCGAATACATAATGTACCGTGGACTAATAAGGTTAGTTGCAATACTTTGGCATAATCGTTGTGACCAGTTATCTACTAAGAGTGAAGAATAAGCACTTTGCTCATGGATAATGTCACATGCATAATTTCTAAAAATCATGTAGCTTGTGTGTCAGTCGTCAATCTGTTTGCAGCTGCATTGCCATCTCGAAGAGAAATTTGCAGTGACTAGGAATAAAATGGCAAAATATACTGCTGAATGCTTCACAATCGCACCCAAAACATTTTGTGCAAACAGATTTATGCTTGCTTCTGAATTACATTTATGAATGTTTAAGATATGATTTATTTATATGTTACCAGTGAAATAGGATTCTGTAACAACAGCAGCAGTGAGGCTGCACCTGGAATATTGTCTGCAATTCTGGTCCCCTTGCCTGAGGAAGGATATACTTGCCATGGAGGGAGTGCAGCGGAGGTTCACCAGACTGATTCCTGGGATGGTGAGATTCTCCTATGAGGAGTGATTGAGGAGACTGGGCCTGTATTCCCTGGATTTTAGAAGAATGAGAGGCGATCTCATAGAAACTAATGAAATTCTTAAAGGGATAGACAGGGTAGATGCAGAAAGGATGCTTCCCCTGGCTGTGGGGTCTAGAACCAGGGGACATAATCTCAGCATAAGGGACAAGCCATTTAGGACTGAAATGTTAGGACTGAGATGAGGAGGAACTTCTTCACTCAGAGGCTGGTGAATCTTTGGAATTCTCTGCCTCAGAGGGTGGTGGAAGCTCAGTCAGAGTAAGTTCAAGACAGAGATAGATAGATTTCTAGTTGCTAATGACATCAAGGGATATGGGGATAGTGCAGGAATATGGCATTGAGGAGACGATCAGCCATGATCTAGAATAGCGGAGCAGGCTCGAAGGGCTGAATGGCTGACTCCTGCTCCTGTGTTCCAGTGCAATTTTGTGTTTGCAGCATATGTATGGATGCTGATGAAGTCTTTTCCCCATATTCCCAAAGTAATGTTTTGTTCCAACACAAATTCTGTTCCCATGAAGTGCCTGTGAAATTGCAATGAAAGGGGTATGTTGTAAAATTAGCACACTGTTCACATTTATACCTATTGGATCCATAATTTACTCAGAGAAACTTTGCTGCCCTAACTTTGGCAGAAGTGCAGCAGGAACTGTTTTTCTTCCCCACCATGCTTCCAGTGAAATTACAGTGGTGGAGTAGGAGCAGCTCAGAGGAAATTCCAAGCCCACTTTCTATCCAAATAAAAGTTGGTGTTAGATCTGTGCAAATGGCTGCTGGAGGTAGGTCAGGAGACTTCAGCAGCAAGTCCGTTTCAGTTAGTTTCTTTTTAATTTGCTGCATTAGTGAGGGGTGGGATGGGGTGAGCAGAAGAGCCACCATGAATTAAATGCTGGAACATGCCTACCCTGCTGTTGTTCCTGGGTACAGAAAAAAACTACTGGGAAAAGAGCTATGCTCGAGCAAATAGCATTTAGGGACACTTCATAAGATGGTGGAAGTATTTTCTATTATAACTTTGCATCCTTTGTATGCTTGAGTGGCTCTAATCTCTTCTGCACAACCTCTTCCAAGTGGCCAGGCAAATATGATAAGAACAGAAAGTGCTGGAAATACTCAGCAGGTCAGGCAGCCACTGTAGACAGAGAAGCAGGGTTAACGTTTCAGGTCTGTGACTTTTTCAAAGATGGCAAAAATGCCAGGCAAAGATGCTACTTGCCTCTCTTTCCTGCTTTGCCTATGCACAGCACTCTTATGAACTAACCTCCATGGGTTGCAGAACATAAAATATTCCTTTGTGCAGATCACGTCCTGCTTTATATCAACTCCACCACTTTTCTTCCCAGCATGGAATTTCACAACACAGGAGCTTATTCGGGTGTAAATCTAATGATGAATCCCCTATAAATACCATTTACTTGTGTAAACCCTTGCTGCATCTTTGCTGTAGTATTACTTAAGATTTCCCTCCCTCCTTGCCCTTTTCTGATGCCCAGGATGATATACCAATTTGGGGGAAAAAACAGATCTTCAAGAGCTTGCGGCACATCCTCTACCAGAACCCGCCTCCTTTCCCAGCTGATGGCCAATCATATCTCTTCCTCTGTCACCTTATTCCTCTCTAGCTTCCAGTACACATACCCTTTCTCCCCAGTCTGTGTGCTGATAATGGCTCCACTTGTTTCTCCTGCTCAGTAATTTTGAGTTGCAGGATGTAATCCTGGAAACGCTTCTTGACATTGTAATAAAAATAGAAAATGCAAAAAGAAACCGCAGCAGGTCCTTCATCATCTGCAAAGCGAAAATACAGGTTAACAACCTTGAAGTGTCTTGCACCCAAAATGTTAACTTATCTTTCCCTTTTCCGATGCTGACTGATCACCTTTATTTTTCTTACACTTACATTTTTAAAAAATTCTTACAACTGTACTTCTGCTGGATCATCATGAATTGCAGAAACTCCCACATCGTGCCTTGTTTAACTATACCAACAAGGCTAATGACTGACAACAAAAGCTTGAGTCTTGGGCAGCTCCACAATGACACATAGTGACCTGAGCCTGCAATTGCATGCAGACACAAACAATTCAATGAATTCTCAGTTTATATATTATACTCCTGCTTCTGTTTAGTTTCTAGTTTCTTGTTGGCTCCCTTAATGATTCCACTGCCCTTGCTCCCATAATTTGGAGAACCGGAGCTGTTCTCTTTTTTCTGATTGCTGAAGGATTAGTGACTTTGAGGCTGGTTGCTGATGAATGGGTGGGTAGCTGGATTCTTGTAACTGTGGGTTGACTAGATCCTGATGGCTGTCCTGGTTTCTAAGGGATGAATAACTCTTTGTGGCTGGCTTTTGATGGTGGTGGATTGGCTGTTGGCTTTCTTTCCGTTGGTGGCTGACTCCTGGTGACAGGCTAGTTTCTGTGGGTTGACACTTGAGCAGTGACTGGATTTCTGATGGCTATCTGCAAGTTGGTGGGTTGGTAAGCCATCTTTCTCTATCTAACTCAGCTACTCACTGGATAAAGTCACTGAGCTATCAGTGGAGTCTGTTTGTGTTTTAATTATATAGCATATGACATACAAATAAAGGGTCAAAAATCAGAGTTTCCTAGAGAAGTACTTGTGCATAGTAAAACAATGTCAAGAATGAAAGGTGATCTTATTGAAACATATGAAATTCTGAGGGGGTTTGACAAGGTAGATGCTGAGAGGATGTTTCCCCTTGTGCAGGAATCTAGAACTAGTGGGGAAGGTTTCAGAATAGGGAGTCTCCCAGTTAAGATGGAAATGAGGAAGAACTTCATCTCTGAGGATTGTTAATCTTTGGAATTCTCTACCCAAGAGAACAGTGGAATCTGGATCATTGAATATATTCAAGGCTGAATTACACAGGTTTTGGATCTACAAGGGAGTCAAGGTTTATGGGGGCAGCTAGCAAAGTGGAGTTGAGGCCACAATCATATCAGCCCTGATCTTATTGAATGGTGGATCAGGCTCAAGGAGCCAGATGGCCTATTCCTGCTCTAATTTCCTATCTTCTTATGTCCCAGATTTAGACAATTTATCCTTGATTTCCAAACTTGCAGGTTGACTGTACAGTTAAACTACTAGCTAGCACACATTATCTAGGATTACACAGGAAGAATGGCTCTTTGGACAAGATGCTGGAGGAATATTGTTAATTGTGGAACAGTACTACAGGACTAGTTGCTGCCTTCAAGACTGTAGCAGAAAAATGGGGGTGGGAGAGGTAAAGGAAAGGTAAATATATCAGACAGTAATTTTATCTCAGTTCTGCTGACATTCATAAACTAAAACAAAAGTTTGAGTAGCTTGACATTATCAAAATTGTTTACTTGAACTACTGCCTTGTAACTCATTACCAGTCAAGTATTATCCAATGTAGTTACAAGATCACAAGATAAATAGAGAGAGTAACATTTATACCACGCAAATGCCAGGCAATGAAATTTTACAACAAGGGAGAATCTAACCACCTTCCCCTGACAGTCAATGGAATTATTATTGCTAAATCCCCCACCATCAACATCTGGAGGTCGGGGTCACCATTAACCAGAAACTTAACTGGACCAGCCACAAATACTGTGGCTACAAGAGCAGGTCAGAAGCTGGGTATTCTGCTGTGAGTAACTTGCCTCTTAATTTCCCAAAGCCTTTCCACCATCTACAAGGCACAAGTCAGGAATGTGATGGACTACTCCCCACTTGCCTGGATGAGTGCAGCTTCAACAAACATTCAGGAAGCTTGACACCATCCAGAACGAATCAACTAGCTTGATTGGCATCCCAACCACCACCTTAAATATTCACTCCCTTCACCACAGGCACACAGTGGAAGCAGTGTATACCATCTACAAGATGCACTGCAGCAACTCACCAAGGCTTCTTCAGCATCATCTTCCAAATCCGTGACCTCTACCATCTAGAAGAACAAGGGCAGCAGGAGCATGGGAACACTTGCAATTGCACATTCTCCTCCAAGTCACATACCATACTGACTAGGAAATATATCGCCTTTCCTTCACTGTTGCTGGATCAAAATCCAAGAAGTCCCTTCCTAACAGCATGATGGGTGCGCATACTCCACACAGACTACAGCAGTTCAAGACAGCGGCCCACGATCACTTGGATACAGCAAAGGCTAAAGGCAGCAGCACCGAAGAGTTGTGCTCAAGAACAGGCTGTGCTCCTAGCCAAGCTGTTGCAGGACAGCTACAACACTGGCGTCTACTTGACAGTGTGAAAAATTCCCAGCTATGTCATAGAGTCATACAGCACAGAAACAGGCCCTTCGGCCCATTGTGTCTGTGCTGGCCATCAAGCACCTAACTATTCTAGTCCCATTTTCCCGCACTTGGCCCGTAGCCTTGTATGCTATGGCGTTTCAAGTGCTCATCTAAATATTTCTTAACTGTTATGAGGGTTCTTGCCTCTACCATCTCTTCAGGCAGTTTGTTCCAGATTCCAACCACCCTCTGGGTGGAAAATTTTTTCCTCCAATCCCCTCTAAACCTCCTGCCCTTTACCTTAAATCTAAGCCCCCTGGTTATTGACCCCTCCACTAAGGGGTCCACAAAAGCAGAACAAATCCAATCCAGCCAATTAACTCCACGTCAGTCTACTCTTAATCATCAGCAAAGTGATAGAAGTTCTTGTCAACAGTGCTATCAAGCGACACTTACTCAGCAATAACCTGCTTACCAATGCTCTACCAGGATTCTACCAGGGCCACTTGGCTCCAGACCTCATTAAAGCCTTGGTCCAAACATGGACCAAAGAACTGAATTCCAGAGGCGAAGTGAGAGTGACTACCTTTGACATCAGGCAGCATTTGACTGAGTGTGACATCAATGAGCCCTAGCAAAATTTAAGGAAATGGGATTTGGGGAAAAGTCTACAGATTTGAATCATACCTAGCACAAAGGAAGATGATTGTGGTTTTTGGAAGTGAATCATCTCAGCTCCAGGAGAACACTGCAGGAGTTCCACAGGGAAGTGTCCTAAGCCCAACCATCTTCAGCTGCTTCATCAATGACTTTCCCTACATTGTTAGGTCAGAAGTGGGGATGTGTGCTGTTGATTGCACAATGTTCAGTGCCATTCGCAACTCCTCAAATGTTGAAGCGGTCTGTACCTGCATGCAGCAAGACCTGGATAACATTCAGGCTTGGGCTGATAAGAGGCAAATAACATTCGTGCCGCACAAGTGCCAGGCAAGACTATCTCCACTCGACATTCAACAACATCACCATCGTTAAATCCCCCACCATCAACATTCTGGGGTTACCATTGATCAGAAACGTAACTGGACCAACCATATAAATACTGTGGCTACAAGAGCAGGTCAGAGACTAGGGGCTGAATTTAGTCCTCCCCCAGGTGCCTGGGTCCGTGGTGGAGGGGGCCTGAAAATGCCTCGTGGAGAGGGCCGCCACGCACCCTGCCGCCAGGAGGAGCCGGCCCAATATTGTTGGCGGCGGCGGGCCCATGGCGCCACCCCCACGCCCTGCCGCTCAGCAATGGGACCATCATTTAAATATTTAAATAAATTAAAATTAATGAATTAATTAAACTTGTGTTCCCGCTGTCTGTCCTGGTGCGATCTTCGTGCCGGTGGCCGGCACTCCTGCACCTTTGGATCCCCATCCGGGAGAATGAGGTGCCACATTGGTGTGGAGGGGGAAGGAAGTAAGTTTCTCAGTGCGGGGGGTGGGGGGGTGGCGAAGAGAGCGGGGTCAAAGTTGCATCATTGGTGTAGGGGATGGTGGGAAGGGTTGGAGATTAAAATTGATGCAGTTTGTGGGGGGAAGTCAGATTGTTTTGGGGGGGAAGGGAAAATTAATAATTTTATGGTTGCTGGGGGGTGGGAGAGGAGCAAAATAAATAATTAATTTTTAAAAACTCGATTTATCTTTAAATATTTAAATCTGCCAGTAGGGCTGACAGCCCTTTAAAAATGGTGTCAGCTGCTGTGCACAGGTAGCTGATGCCATTGCTGGGGACAAACAGTCTGCCCCTTCCATGTCTTGGCCAACCAAATGAGCCGCCGCACAGAAGATTGCGGCGGCTCCACGACATGCGGCCAGCGCTGGCAGACCACTTTTATTGCCCGCAATGACCTTTTATTCCCTATGAAGATTCAGCCCCAGGAACTTTGCAGTGAGTAACTCACCTCCTGACTTGCCAAAGCGTGCCCACAATCTACAAGGCATGAGCCAGCAGTGTTGGTGGAATATTCCCCGCTTGCCTGAATGAGTGCAGTTCCACTACCATCATCTGGAACAAACCAGCTCGCTTGATCAGCACCCCATTCACCAACTTAAGCATTCACTCACTCCACCACTGGCGCACAGTGGCCGCAGTGTGTACCACCTATAGGATGCACTGCAGCAACTTGCCAAGGCCCCTTCGGCAGCACCTTGCAAACCCACAACCTCTTCCACCTAGAAGGACAAGGGCAGCAGATGCATGGGAACACCACCACATGTAAGTTCCCCTCCATGTCATACGCCATCCTGACTTGGAAATATATCACCATTCCTTCATTGTCGCTGAGTCAAAATCCTGGAACTCCCTTTCTAACAGAACTGTTGGTGCACCTACACCACATGGATTATGGCTGTTCTAGAAGGGAGTTCACTACCACCTTCTCGAGGGCAATTAGGGATGGGTAACAAATGCTGGCTTTGCCAGTGGGACCCCACATCCCATGAACAAATTTAAACATTTAGGGTCTATTATTCAGGATAAATTCAGTGAAAATCAATTTTTATTTCGATCATCGCCAAGATGTAGTATAAAAGGGAATAAATGTTCTTCAACGTAATACAAGCTTTCATAATGACCAAATACTAGCACAAACACTTTAATTGACCAGTCTATGCTATGGATATTATTTGTGAACAATTATATGAAATGTATACATTTTATTAATAGCATAGCTTTAGTCATTATCAAGGATATTCATATTATACATTCTGATATATATTTGGTTTAGAGCTCATCATCATTACACTGTATCAAAGCCCTTAATGGACGTACACCCTGATATGCATTTTGATAGCTGTCCTGCTTCATCTCCATTGTAAGATATAAATGCACCTACTTTGTTTAATTGAGTGCTTGGATAGCTAGTAATCAAAATGTTGCCTATATGTGTGTGAGCCTATCAAATTTTGCCACAATGTCTCTTTGAATACCACCTTCATATTCCTTTCGGCGCCACATTCAGGTGTGAGGCAGAGCTTAAAACTGTCAAACTCTCTTAAGTGCATTAAAGAATTTGTTTCAAGTTATGCTCCTTCCAGAATTTGGCACTGAAAATTTAGATCTCAGAATGTGTGTGCATATTAGTGACTGGATTTACATTGGATAACCTTCAAAATATGTAAATAGTGTATATTCTGTTCTGTAAAGGTGAGCATAAGATTATTTCTTTATATCCCGCTATGATCAGATACAGTAAAATTGGAAAACTGATGAATCTTGTTACAATTCTTAGTTCTCTGAGCAATTCTTTAAAAAACTTGTAAAAAGCTAAAATGGATAATATAGGAAGTGATTCAATTGGACTTTCTGTTGAGTGAAGGATCCACAATTCATTTGGCTATCCGTTTATGCCTTAGTGAAGAGATGGGAGTTTTTTTCCCTTTCTAACTTGAGGCTAATTGCAGCTCCCCTTCCACTATTCAGGTGAAGGCAGCTAAAGTAGCACAAACTGGGGATCATCCTTTTTTAGAAAAAAAAGTCTCTACTACACTTGTTATTTTAACTTAACTTGTCTATTGAGACACCTGATTTACGATGCACAAATATTGCTCACTAACCCATAAGCAAATATTTACCTTTTGTTTTAGGTTGGGCTATGCCCGCATTTCTCATGGTGGTCTGAGTGATACAGAAGTTCAGTTGGCGAAGTTTCGGATTCCTGATGATCAAAATCATTATGAGGATAATGATAAAGTTGAAACTGATCCTAAAAATGTGCCTGAAGAAATTCACTTTAACCCCAGGTTAGTAGAAGGGAAGGTTGCATTGTGGATAGTACATTGATAAATAAATATATCAGATGGTATTCAGGTGTAAAAAAAACAAGTTTGGCTCATATGAGCTATATGAAAACTATGCAGGAAAAGGCCAGCTGATTCATCGAGCTTATTCCATACAGTCGTGTTGCAATTAAGCTTCATGACCTCCAATGCTCCCACTCACCAGCATGTAAGATCCTGGGAGAGGAAAGAGAACAGAAGGGGAGTAGAGACAGCCCTGGTAATTATAGACCTGTGAGCCTCACTTCGGTTGTGGGTAAAATGTTGGAAAAGGTTATAAGAGACAGGATTTATAATCATCTTGAAAAGAATAAGTACATTAGAGATAGTCAGCACGGTTTTGTGACGGGTAGGTCGTGCCTCACAAACCTTATTGAGTTTAGTTACTAGTGGTGTACCGCAAGGATCTGTTTTGGGGCCATTGCTGTTTGTCATTTTTATAAATGACCTGGAAGAGGGTGTAGAAGGGTGGGTTAGTAAATTTGCAGATGACACTAAGGTCGGTGGAGTTGTGGATAGTGCCGAAGGATGTTGTAGGGTACAGAGGGACATAGATAGGCTGCAGAGCTGGGCTGAGAGATGGCAAATGGAGTTTAATGCGGAAAAGTGTGAGGTGATTCACTTTGGAAGGAGTAACAGGAATGCAGAGTACTGGGCTAATGGGAAGATTCTTGTTAGTGTAGATGAGCAGAGAGATCTTGGTGTCCAGGTGCATAAATCCCTGAAGGTTGCTAACCAGGTTAATAGGGCTGTCAAGAAGGCATATGGTGTGTTAGCTTTTATTAGTAGGGGGGTCGAGTTTCGGAGCCACGAGGTCATGCTGCAGCTGTACAAATCTCTGGTGAGACCGCACCTGGAGTATTGCGTGCAGTTCTGGTCACCGCATTATAGGAAGGATGTGGAAGCTATGGAAAGGGTGCAGAGGAGATTTACTAGGATGTTGCCTGGTATGGAGGGAAGGTCTTACGAGGAAAGGCTGAGGGACTTGAGGTTGTTTTCGTTGGAGAGAAGGAGGAGGAGAGGTGACTTAATAGAGACATATAAGATAATCAGAGGGTTAGATAGGGTGGATAGTGAGCGTCTTTTTCCTCGGATGGTGATGGCAAACACGAGGGGACATAGCTTCAAGTTGAGGGGTGATAGATATAGGACAGATGTGAGAGGTAGTTTCTTTACTCAGAGAGTAGTAAGGGCGTGGAATGCCCTGCCTGCAGCAGTAGTAGATTCGCCAACTTTAAGGGCATTTAAGTGGACATTGGATAGACACATGGATGAAAATGGAATAGTGTAGGTCAGATGGTTTCACAGCTCGGCGCAACATCGAGGGCCGAAGGGCCTGTACTGCGCTGTAATATTCTAAAAAAAAACCCTGCCCGGTTCAAAGAAAAATAATTCTAGGAATTTTCTTTCTAATTCCCAAAGGTGATCAAAATGAGATCCAGGTGACTATGTTGACCATGAGGCACATCACACGTCACTTAACTTTTGTACACAGTGGTATTGGCCTCAGCCAGGAACTCATCCAGTTGTCAAACTGTGGGAATTAGTTAAGTCCTAGGTGGTGAATAAAATCTCATCACATAATACATGTAGGGTAAAACATAAAAGCAAAATATTGTGGACGCTGGAAATCTGAAATCAGCAAGTGCTGGAAATACTCAGCAGGTCTGGCAGCATCTGTGGAGAGTTAACATTTCAGGTCTGTGACCTTTCGTTACAGATGCTGCCTGACCTGCTGAGTATTTCCAGCACTTGCTGTTTTTATTTTAGGGTAAAACATAGGTTGTAGTATTGTACAGTTCAGAAAGCATCGCCAGCTTATACTTAGATGGCGTCATTTAGGTATCAAAAAGTTTCACAGTGCTTTGTCAGTGGTGATCAATGAATTGGTGGTAGGAGAAGCATTAGGGGAGATGGTTGACAGGCAAGTTTCAAAGAGGCTTTTAAAGGAGGACAGGCAGAGCAAGGTGGAGAGGTTTACAGAGGGATTTCTAATGTATAGGGTGTGGTGGCTGAAGTTATCTTCCATTGATGATGGTAAGCAGGAGAAAATGCACAGTAAGCCAGGGAATAAACATTAATATTCTATATGTACCTAGAAAGAATTCTGAGTTGAAGCGCAGATGGTCAATGATTTCAAAAGGAAATTGGATAGGCACTTGAGGGAAATAAATGTGCAGGGCTACGGGGATGGAGCGGGAGAATGGGACTGACTGGATTGCTCTATGGAGAGCCGGCGTGGACTTGATGGGCTGAATGGCCGTCTTCTCTGCCTCTATGGCTCAATGGTCTCTATCTCACCAGCAGAATCTTGCACGAATCACTTTTATGCAGTGGCAAAAGATGCACTAGCGCATGTGATAAATCACATTCTCAGCTTCCTGGGTTTGATTCATGCACTGGTTTTATGTTACTGTTTTACAAACTTCATTTGTGAACTATGTTCCCTCGAAGCAGCGCGGCCATGCCCAAAAGTTCCCACACAATCCCCGCACAAGTCAGCCTCTAAGTTACCACGCATGTGTGGCCACTCAAAAAAAATGTAAAGGGCTTGCACACTTAAACGAATCGGCCGTGCGCTATTACAGAAAAATCAGATGGTATGTCATTTGTGAAGTAGATAACAAGCATTCTCTCACCCACACCAGTGGTCATGTACTACAACTCACTGTAGTAATATGGACTTTTAATTCACTACAATATTCAGTAAAATAACATTGCTTTAACTCACATATAGGATGTATTTAAGTGAAAAAAAAATCAATTTAAATTTGGTATGTAACTTACATGCAAGTTATCTTTATTCCAGCAGTGGGGGTAGGTGTTGTTGAAGTATAGGATATGGCCTATGTGGAGGGACAAGTATGTCTTTTTCATACCCCATTAGGCATATGATAGCATATCAGGATATATTTTTAAATTCTAGACATGTCCCACCTGGCACTTATTTGTAACTGAGCAAACCCCAACCAGAACTTCAGGAGCAAGAACTGTTAGTGTACCTTTTCTGCATTTCAGTTGAATTTTTCAACTTAATTTTAAAGGATTGTTTATTACGTACTCTATAAAATCCACAGTAGTCCAGAAACCACATATAAATATATAAACTAGATAAAACATTTATATATTACTTGCAGGATTTTATCAAATTCTCATTGCTACAATTAAAATCTCAGTGAATCCATCATCACTTAGCATATACTAATTGCTTTTACAGAATATTAGGTGCCAATTTTCATGATCTTTGCCTCTAGGGATGCAAAGTCCAGGGAAAAGGGGAGAGGGGCCTATTTCATTGCATTTCTGTCCCACTAATGTCACAGGATTTAAGGAACCTCCCCTGTGTGGAAAGCTGCAGCCTGCTGTGGGAGTCCTAGAGACAGGCTGAAGACAAGCAGATGATTGTTCTCTTTACCTTTTATATTCTGATTCCATATCAATGACTCAGGATAGGAAATTACATCGCTCTTGCAGTAATGTCAACCCCCAATGACCTCTTATTGGTTTATTAGAAAAAGCAACAAAAAATATCTCGTGCAACTTGCAGCTACAGTATTACATGTTGCATCATGAGCATTACATATGGTGTGTTACTCCTCTGACCTGACTTTGCAAATTCTTCAAAGGAGGTGGAGGTTGCAAGGAATCAAAACAAGGCCTGGCAGAGCTGGTCCCGCCTTCTTTTGGGAAGACATTGCTGATTGGGGTTGGTGGGATGTCAGCGATGTGTGGGCTTGACTTCCGGTGAAGGGATGAGGAAACAGACATCATGTTTGATTGTGGAACTTAATCGGATCTTCACTCGGCCAGCCGCCCTCCCTCCCTAGGTTTAATTTTATTTATTTATTTAAATTCCTCAGCGGGGTGGGATGGTGGGGGTGGTGGGTGCAGTGAGGAGAGGGACTCTTGGTTGCCTACTGCCATTCATTACTGGTGGCAGAGAGAGAGGTGCTGGGCCAGATGCTTCATGTAGAAAAAAAATCATGAGATTTAAGAGTTCTATCACAAGATCATGATGAGACTTAATTTTACTTAAAAATCGCATGTCTCACAATAAATTCACGAGAGTTGGCAGATCTACCCCTGGGCCTATGAAGGAGCAGTATGCTTAAAGTGCATTATTGCTGTCCAACAAGAGGAATAGAGCAGGCAGGAAAATAAGTGCCTTAATGTCTGCACGATTATTTCCTTTTGAGTAGCAACACCTTAATATTGAATAATTGTTCTAATTCATTTTCATAGACCTATTGAAGCAATAGGAAATCTTGTTTTTAAAATAAGACAGTTTGTTTTCTACACTGGAAAGTTTTATGATTAGATTTTTTTTAACTTTATTTTCCTTGCTCAGTCTTCTCTCTATCGGATGATAGACCTGGCTAAATTATTTAACCTTTTCAGCATCAACTTGTTTGTGTGGTCCATAAATATGTACAATTATTTTGTAACTATTTTGTAAGTTTGGTCTGCCAGAGCAACTTTAGATTTAATTTCTAGCCTTAACCGTTAACAAGATTCATGTGGGAAGGATTGTAAATGTGATGGTTGCAAACTAATTAAAGCCCTTTAACTCATCAATCACAAAATTAACTTGGGGCAAGCAGATGGATTGTGTGTCAACCTGGATTGCTAACATGAAGCCTCGTTCATTTTAACTCCCAGGCCTCATTTAAGAAGACAGGATCTGACTCCCACGGAAATCTGGCATCAATTATGTCAATTTGGTGGGTAGGAGTCAGATGAGAATGGCAGGAAGATTCAGTTGGGGATCCAGGGAAAGCTTGGGGCAGGCAAGGCCTAAGGATTGTTTGTTGAACCCAGAGGAGAATTCCTGTTCCCTGTAGCACCACCACCCCCACAAAGATACCTTTCAAAAGTAAAAGTATCTAACCTGCTCTGGGCCTGCTGATCCTCAGTGCAAGGCCAGCACTAGCTACCAGCGTTGCTGCTTCTGTTTAAAGTGTGGTCAGGCCTGAATTTACATCATCAGACTCCAACTTTTGCATTTCAGTGAGGTTCTCAAGTGCCTGTTAAAATGGCACAGTGTGCATGTGCAGACATGCCAACCCAACCATCTCGTAAATCAAGAGACGAAAGTCTTTAAAAAAAAATCAGAGATTTGATATAAAAATCGTGAGTTCCTTTTTGTTCCAAATATAAACCAATATAGATTGACAATTGGTTTATAAACCTCATGAGTGGTTTATTTAATCTCCAATAGGTCAGAGCTCCTGAAAAAAAACTATATTACTGCAACTGAAAATTCTTTACAAAAACTTTTTTTTAAAACTTACCCGCTACCAGTTGTGCATTCTGTCTCAACAGACAGAGGGTCTTGTATACCATCCTAGTATCTCTGGTTTGTGGAGTTGGTGAATGAGGCAGGTTTCTGGGTGATATTCTATTTTGCTTGACAGTTCCTTAGCCAAAAGCTTCCTAAAACTTACAAGGCATATCAATTCAGTTCTACGGAGTACTGCTTCTACAGAGTACTAAACTCGAGGAATTTGGTGAGTCAGGGAATTCTAAGGGTTGATCTCGTTCTAAAATTTAGTTTCAGTTTTCATTGACCATTTAACAACTTTGAATGAAACTACAAGTTAAGGACACAGTGTTAGTGGTAAACAAGCTGCCTGCAAGTGGCAGTTGCACAGTTAGTTGTTAAGTGGCTAGTTAGAACTGGTAATTACTGTCAGCAGGGGCTGACTCAGATCTTTGGAATTTTTTTTGCTGGTATAAATTGTTATGATCCGGTAGTTTTTTTTCCCGGGAAGAATGCGGTGTGCCTTTAAGGCTGTAAAAGGAGCAGTACTGCTTTAAGGCAACAAGCTCCAGAGATTGAGTCAAAGAATGCATTTGCGTTGCCCCAGGATACAGCCACTTGGGGACTGTGATTCAAAGAGTGCATTCTGGTTGCTATAGGAGACAGCCACTCAGGACCAAAGACACGAAATACATTGTTGCCGATTGATGTTTGAAACTAGTTGAAAAACTGGCTTTTGAGACATAGAGTCACAGACAGACAGCTGGACCAGCATATATTGAAGGAATTGACAGCTCTCCCTTGGTTTATTTAAACCCTATTTATTATACTGTCAGAATTCTGATGTCAAGCCAGATTAATTTCTTAAAAGAAAATAACCAAATTCCTTTAACTACTGAACTGTAATTATTGAAATTCATCGCTGGAAAAGAAGAGCATCAATTCAACTGCTGAATTGGAATACGGACTGTTTTACTGTTGAAGAGCCTTTTTTTCTTCCCCATCTGATGGCTGTGAGGACTTCAAGCAACCTTGGACTATTCCACATTGGAAGATTTCACTTCCGCAGGAGCGCAAATATGCAAGGACACTAAATTTTTTCTATATTAAATGTTGTTTATATCTTAGTAGTGTTTAAGAATTTAGTTTTTCAAATTAAACAGTTAATTTGTTGATCTAAAGACACCTGGTCTGGTTAACCTCATTCGGGGGTTTATTAGATGGTACAATTTGGCTGGGTCTTTCTTTAAATGATATGTTAGGTGATCTGTGGAGGGACAGGACTGATTCAACAGTGCGTTTCTCCCACCACAATCAGAATCGTATATATTCGATTGGGGGCTTTGACTTGAGCGGTTGGTTGTTACTGTCAGCAGGGCTGACTCAGATCTTTGGAATTTTTTGCTGGTATAAATACAAGAGGCTTTTGATAACACACAGGACTGAATTTTTTCAGCGCGCCGCATTGCACAACAGCATGCTGCAGCCTTTCGACACGGAAGTGCTGCCACAGAGAAGAGTCCCTGGCAACGGCGCCGGCACCATTTTTAAAGGACTTCAAGCCCTTCAGGTAAATTTAAATGTTTAAAGCGCTGCCACACTTTTCACTCAAATAAACCATTAAAACATGGAGGCCCTTTCCCAACCCCCACAATGGTGTTTTTATTGTCTGATGTGATTGAAATGTATTTTTTTCCCAGCATGAACCTTCCCCCGCAACCTCATCACATTAGCCCTTCAACCCTTTTCCACCATCTCCACAGCCAATGATTATTGTTTTTCCCGCTTACCCCTGCCCTGATAATTTGACTCCTCCCCTCCAGTGTCTCGCCTCAGAACTCAGTACCGGAAGCAGGTACTTTCATTTGCATTTTAATTAACCTCACTTTGGCAGCAGAGGAACCACACTGAGGTCTCGCTGCCGCCACTAATATCTGGTGAGGCCTTCTCAGCGTCGTGGGTCCTGGCGGGTCGCTCCAGCTTGTATTTTACAGGCTTCCCCACCACGACCCATGGTGTCGAGGGGCTGGTAAAATCCAGCCCACAGAGTCCAACTCAGTGAATTTGATAAGTGAGCGAAGAGGTGCTGTTCTAGCATTTTTTTTAAAACAAGGAATGGTCTGTGGGCGGCGGGGGGGTGGAAGTGGGGAGCAGCAGACAGAGAGACTGAGAGTGAGATCTAGATGCATTAATTAAAATTAATAGTTTAGCAAGGTAATTACTAGATTCTACAGAGGGAATAGAGTTTATTTTAGATCATGAATGGGCTGCTGAGACCTTTTGCTTGCAATTCCTATGCCATGTGGGAACATATGGACTCTTCATGTGTCTTAAGGGAATCACGTGTGTAGGATAATAGTGTAAAGGGCAGAGAAGGGGAGCGGAGAGTTCCTGAAGTGCATTCAGGAGAATTTTCTAGATCAACATGTTTCTTGTCCAACAAGGAAGGAGACATTGTTGTATTTGGTTCTAGGGAATGAGGTTGGTTAAGTTGATCAAGTGTCAGTCGGGGAACATTTAGGGACAGTGATCATCAGGTTGAGAGTAGCTTTGGAAAAGGACAAGAAGCCAGCCAGAGTAAAAGTAATTAATTGGTGAGGGCCAATTTCAATGGGGTGAGAACGGATCTGGACCAGGTAAATTGGAATCAGAGATTGGCAGGCAAAACTGTAACAGAATAACGGGCTGCCTTTAAAGAGGAGATGGTTCGGGTACAGTTGAGGTACATTCCCACAAGTGGAGGAACGTAGGACAAACAAACAAAGCCAGAGCTGCTTGGATGACAAAAGAGAGAATAAGATGAAGCAGGAAAATGCTGTGTATGACCGATGTCAGGCTGATTTACAAGTGAGAACCGGCTGAATATAGAAAATTCAGAGGGGAAGTGAGGAAAGAAATAGGAGAAGCAAAGTGAGAATATGAGAAGAGACTGGCAGCTGACATAAAAGGAAATCCAAAAGTCTTCCAAAATCATATAAATAGTAAAGTGGTAATAAATTGAGGAGTGGGCTGATTAGGGACCAAAAAAGGAGATTTATGCATGGAGGCAGAGGGCAAGGCCGAGGTACTGAATGAGTAATTTGCATCTGTCTTTACCAAGGAAGAAGATGCTCCAGAAATCATAGTGAAGGAAGAGATAGTGGACACACTGGATGGGCTAATAATTGATAAAAAGGAGGTATTTGAAAGTCTGGCTGTGCTTAAAGTTGATAACACACCAGGACCCGATCAGGTGCATCCGAGGATGCTGAGGGAAGTACGGGTGGAAATTGTGGAGGCACTGGCTATAATCTGCCAATTTTCCTTAGATGCAGGGGTGGTGCCAGAGGACTGGGGAAGAAAAAGTTGTAAAGATAAGACCAGCAACTACAGGCCAGTCAGTTAACTTTTGTGGTGGGAATGCTTTTAGAAACGATAATCTGGAACATAATTAACAGTCACTTGGACAAGTGCCGATTAATTTAGGATAGCCAGCACAGATTTGTTAAGGGCAAATCATGTTTAACTAATTTGATGATTTGAGTTTTTTGATGAGGTGTCAGAGAGTGTTGAAGGCAATGTGGTTGATGTGGTGTATACAGGACTTAGAAAAGGTGGACTTGTAATTAAAGCCCATGGAATAAAAGGGATAATGATAGTATGGATACAAAGTTGGCTGAGTGACAGGAAACAGAGTAGTGGTGAAACTTTGTTTTTCAGATTAAAGGAAGGTATATAATGGGGTTCCCAGGGATTGGTATTGGGATCACTGCTTTTCTTGATCTATGATAATGACCTAAACTTGGGTGTGTAGCGCACAACTTCAAAATTGGCAGATGACACAAAACTTGGAAGTATTGTGAATTGTGAGGAAGACAGAGACAGACTTCAAGAGGACATAGACAGGCTGGTGTAATGAGTGGACATATGATGAAATTTAATACAGAGAAGCGTGAAGTAATACATTTTGGGAAGAAGAACGAGGAAAGACAATATAAAGGATGCCATTCTAAAGGGGGTGCAGGAGCAGAGGGACTGGGGGGTGGGTGGTGGTGGTGGGGAGGGTATATGTGCACAAATTGTTGAAGAAGACAGGAAGAGTTGAGAAAACAGTTAATAAGATGTACAGGATCCTGGGCTTTATAAATACAGTACAAAAGCAAGGTGGTTATGGTCAACTTTTACAAAACACTGGTTCGGCCTCAACTGGAGTATTGTCAGTTCTAGGCACCACACTTTAGGAAGGATGTGAAGGCATTAGAGAGGGTGCAGAAAAGATTTACAAGAATGGTTCCAGGGATGAAGAACTTCAGTTACAAGGATAGATTGGAGAAGCTGGGGAAGTTCTCCTTTGAGAAAAGAAGGTTGTCATGCAGGCCCCCACCTGCCAAGAATGAGATACCTTAATTTCGCCACATGAACATTGATTTTTCAACTGTTACTGGAGTAAAGAAAGAACTTGTTTTAAACAAAACTCCAGACACTTGACTGGAAAGCATTTGCATAGTAACAGATAGTATTTGTAAAGGACAAAGGAGCCACTCCCTGCTCCAATTTTAATCCACAATGGACTTTTGATTACTAGACGTTGAAGGTGGAGAGGCTAGCATTCCAGGTTAACAGCTAAAATAGCTGAATACACAAACAGACATGGTCAGACCAATTTAGTCACATGACTAACTGGCTGTTGGAGGTTTTTGAATTTGAACTTGCCACAGAGTTTTAAAACTCAGAAAGCTGTTTTCTCTTGGACTGAAAATACCTCTCTCCTGTCTGCTCCTATCTCTTTCTCATGGAACTGAAGACCCATTGAAGACACATGAACCCCAAGAGAGAAAAGTCTCCTACAGTGAACAGGGTTAAAGAAGAATACTGGGACCCAATGAAAAGCAAGACTACCTACAAAAGGACTACAGTGAGCTCGAAGCACAGTAACAAGAAACTCTTCTGATATTGCCTCAAACTTCTCCACAATTTTTCTTCTCTTTTCTGTCTCTATTTGCATGTGCGTATTGCCTATGCATGCTAGCGTGGGGCATGGCGTGTATCCATAGGGGTTAACCGAATTAGAGTTTAAGTTTTAGTAAATTTCACTTCTTTAAACCTAAGAAGGCTTGCTTGTGCTCATTTATCTGCCTTATAATTGGAAAGCGGTGAACAAGGATTCACCAAGGGGGAGCTCAAAACACAGTCTGTTTAAAAATTAAATCTTGTTACAGTAAGACCAGGTGAAGGCTGAGAAAGACCCCTAGATACCTTTTTCACCTAGTCGTAACAGGTGTTAGAGGTGTTCAAAATCATGAGGATGTCTGGACAGAGTAGATATGGAGAAACTGTTCCCATGTGTGGAAGGGTCGAGAACCAGAGAACACTGATGTAAGATGAATAGCAAAAGAACCAAAGGCAACATGAGGAAAAACTATTTTTTTTCAATGCAGTGAGTGGTTAGGATCTGGAATGCACTGCCTAAGAGGGTGGTGGAGGCAGATTCAATTGTGACCTTCAAAAGGGAATCGGATAAGCACCTGAAGAGAAAATAATTTGCAGGGCTATGGGGAAAAGGCAGGGAAGTTGGACGATCTGAGTTGCTCTTGAGAGCTGGCATGGCCTCTTTCTTTATGTAACCATTTAATTACAAGTGCCTCCAGTTACTTGAGCTCGCGCTCAGGCTCTGGGTTTCTGAGCTTGAGGGGCAGCTGGAGTCACTGGAGTATCCGGGAGGCTGAGAGTCTCCTGAATCGCAAGTTCCAGGAGGTAGCCACCGCGCAGGCAGAGAAAGTTCAGGATAGTAGATAGGTGGCCATCTAGAAAAGTAGGAAGAGGCAGGAAGTGCAGTCTTTGGGGTGTGTGCCACTCTCAAAGCAGTACTCAGCATTGGAAACTGCTGGGAATGATGACACCTTGAAGGAGTGCAGTCCAGATCATGGCACCAATTGGCAAGTGACTGCATGGGGTAACAACAAAGCCTAGATATGTACTTGTTATAGGAGATTCTGTAGTTTGGAGACAGACAGGTATTTATGTAACCATCATCGTGAGTCCCGCATAGTGTGTTTCCTTCCTGGTGCCAGGGTAAAGGACATTATGGAAAAGGTGAAGAATATTTTGCAGAGGGAGTGAACCAGAAGCTATGGTACACATTGGTATCAACGATATAGAGAGGGCAGGTATTGAAGTCCTACGGTAAGACTTTCGGGAGCTTGGAAGGAAGTTTAAAAAGTAGGACCTCAAAAGTAGTAATCTCTGGATTACTCCTGGTGCCATGCACTAGTGAATATAAAAATAGGAGGACAGAGCAGATGAATGTGTGGCTGGAGGCATGGTGCAAGAGGGAAGGCTTCAGATCCTTGGGGCATTGGGACCAGTTCTGGGGCAGGAGGCACCTATTCAAAAGGGACAGGTTGCACCTCAACGGGACTGGGACCTACATCCTCACGGGGAGAGTCACTAGTGCGGTTAGGGAGGGTTTAAACTAAATTGGCAGTGGAGTGGGTACCAGCATATAGAAGTGAAAAAAAGGAATAAGGTATGTAAAAGAGTGAGAGTGTTGGATATTACGAGAGAAGGAAGTAGTACCATATTAGAAAAGAGGAGACACAGAAGGATTACAAGGAATACAAAGACATGTTTACAATGCATGTATGTAAAAGCAAAAAGTGTGTTGAATAAGGTTGGTGAGCTACCAGTGCAAAAGGTTGTGGGAATATGATGTAGTGGTAATAACCGAAACGTGGCTTAATGTATAAGGATATTTTAAAGTGTTCAGAAAAGATAAAGAAAAAAAGGGAGGTGTGGTGGCAGTACTGATTAAGGAAAACATTGCAGTGTTGAAAAGAGAGGATGTCCTTAAAGGGGCAAGGGCAGAATGTATTTGGTCAGAGTTGAGAAGCAAAAAGGGTATGATTATGCAACTGGGACCTCCAAATAGTCAGAGAGAGAGATGGAGGAGCAAATCACAGGGAAATCATAGAAATGTGCAAGAACTGTACAATGGTGATATTGGGGGACTTTACCCAAGTATTGATTGGGATAATAGAGTAAAATGAAAGGAGGGGGAGGAATTTCCAAAATGTGTTCAGGAGAACTTCCTTGACCAATGTGTTCTCAGTCCACCTCCTTCCTAGTAGGACCAAGTGGATCAAATGTCTGTGGGAGAACACTTGGGTAAGAGTGATCATCGTATCATAAACTTTAGATTAGTAATGGAGAAGAGCAAGGAACAATCTAAAGCAGAACTTCTAAATTGGAAGAGGGCTAACTTCAATGGAATGAGAAGGGATCTAGCCAGAGTTAAATGGAACCAAAGCTTGACAAGATAAACTAACGGAACAATGGATGATCTTTCAGGAAGAAGCATTTCAGGTACATTCCAACAAGGGGGAAAGGCAGGAGAACCATAGCCAGGGCTCACTCCGTGGATGACGAGGGAGGTAGAGAATATGATGAAAGAATAAAAAAATGTTGTATTATGCATGTCCGGTAAATTCTTCAAGCAAAAACTAGGCCAAGTGCAGTAAGTTGAGAAGGGAAGTCAAGAGGAAAATAGGACTGGCAAAGAGAGAATATGAAAATAGAATGGCAGTTAACATAAAAGGTAACCCAAAAAACTTCTGCCAACAGGTAAATACGAAGTAGGTAGTAAGAGGTGGGGTGGGGTCTATTAGGGACAACGAGGGTATGCTTAGAGGCGCAGGGCAAGGCTTAATGAGTATTCTGTATCAGTATTTACTAAGGAAGAGGAATCTGACAAAATATCGGTAGAAGTGGAGATAGTAGAGGTAACGGATGGAATGAAAATTGAAAGGCAAGATGTACTGGAAAGGCTGGCTCAGAGTAGATGAGTCACCTGGTCTGGATAGCTTGCATCCCAGGTTGCTAAGGGAAGTGAGGGGTGGAGATAGTGGAAGGGCTTGCCATAATCTTCCAATCTTCTCTAGATACAAGGGATGTGCCAGAGGATTGGAAAGTGGCAAATATGGCAAACTTGTTCAAGAAAGGGTGTAAAGGACATTCCTAGTAAGTACAGACTGGTCAGTTTAACATCAGTGGTGGGTAAGGTTTCAGGAACAATAATCAATGGACAAAAAATCAACAGGCACTTGGAAAGATTTGTGTTAAAGAGAGCCAACACAGATTTGTAAAAGGCAGATCGTGCTTGACTAATTGACATTCTCTGTTATTTCATCAAAAAATTCAGTGAAGGGAATGCAGTGGATGTTGTCTATATGAATTTAAAGAAAGTGTTTGACAAAATATCACACAAAAGGCTGGTTAACAAAATTGAAGCTCATGGAATTGGAGGGCAGTGTCAGCTTAGATTTAAAAAATTGGCTTAAGGACAGAAAACAGAGAGCTGCAGTAAATGGTTGTTTGTCAGACTGGAGGATGGTAGACAGTGGTGTTTTCCAGGGTTCATTGCTAGGACCACTGCTTTTTTGGATATACAAATAACTTGGATATTGGAATACAGAGTAACATTTCAAAATTTTCTGATGATACCAAACTTGGAGATATGGCAGAGAGTGAGGATGATACCAATCAACTGCAGCAGGACATAGGCTAGCAGAATGAGCAGACAAGTGGCAGATGGAATTTAAAACAAGGAAGTGGCAGAAGGAATAAGGAGAGGCAATATCTACTTTATGGCACATGTTACGCTCACAAAGGGAACAGTTACAAAATATGAAATGAACTGGAGGAATTATGAAATAAAAGTCAACTGTTGAATGGAACTACAAAAAAGGACACATTTGTGCCACAGACAAAATGGAGTAGAGGTCAGGTGACCCCTCCTGTACTGTCAATAAACATGTTTGTCTGTTGAGGACAAAACCCATTATCCATGTCTGAATTAGCTTTGGGGAAAACACATTGAAATGGTGTCATGATCCTGGTTTTTTTGGGGGGAAATAATGCAGTATGCCTTTAAGGCAGCAAAAGATCAGTACTTCTTTAAGGAGTTACCAAGTGAAAGTGCATCTTGGTTGCCATGGATACAACCATACAGAGAGGGAGAACAAGCCAGCTTCAGGAGTTATTGGAAGGTGCATCTTGATTGCTCTGGAGACAACCATTCAGACACAGAGAACAGGACATACAATGTTGAGTTTGATTTTTGAACCTGGCTAACTCTTTGTTCAGAGACAGTTGGGAGTCAGACTGTTCTGGCACGTGAAGGAAACAGGAAAGCTCTCCCCTCAGTCTGTTTAAACCCCATTTGTTATTCTCTCGCAAAATTCTGAAAAGTCAAGCCAGATTAATTCTTTTGAAAGTGGTAGCAAATTATTGCTGTGTTCATCGCTGGAGAAGAAGAGCAACACTTCAACTGTTGAACCAGACTACTGACTGTCCTACTGATGAAGAACTATTTTCCGTTCCTCATCGGACCCTGGAAGATTG
This sequence comes from Heterodontus francisci, assembly GCF_036365525.1. Lineage (NCBI taxonomy): Eukaryota > Metazoa > Chordata > Chondrichthyes > Heterodontiformes > Heterodontidae > Heterodontus > Heterodontus francisci. The sequence continues at coordinate 125,912,653 of NC_090371.1, read as the reverse complement.
TGAGTGGACTTTGAATCAGAGGACTGTTCATCAGGAAGCGTAAATCTGCAAGGACTTTACTGTTGCTTCTATTTTTAGATATTGGTTTATATTAATATTTAAGATTGTAGTTTTTTTCTAATCATTAATTTGTTGATAACTAAAGATACCTATTTTGGTTCGCCTCTTTCGGGGGTTGATAGATTGTTCAATTTGGCTGTGGCTTTCTTTGATTTGGGAAAGTTTAAATATATGTTATGTGATCTGTGGAGTGACGGGACTGAATTGGCAGTGCATTGCTTCCACCGCAATCAGAATCATATATTTTGATTAGGGGCTTTGTCTTGAGCAGTTGTGCCGTAACAATGGAATACAATCCATTCCATGCTAACAGCTCCTATCTGCAGGAATGGAGCAAACAAAGACTTTTACAGACAGACAGACTGACTCCGAAGCCAAGGCCAAAATAATAGGTGTGAAATTATACTATGCATCAGAATGGACCACATTCAGAAGCCATTATGTAACAATGGGTCCCATATCCTGGAACAGTATATGAATCACCCCAGGGGACAGAGCCCTTAGTCACCTGACCAACACCTCAAATTGAGAAATTTCTACCTTAAAAGGTATCTCTCTGGAGAGAGAGGGGCAGAACATCAGAGAAGGCCTTCTCCAGAGACAGTTCCAACTAAACAGGAGCCCTGCTGATGATATCTTTTAATTACTGCAGCAGAGAAATTGCAAGGTGACTTTGGAATGTGAAAGTGAACCAGAATTTTCACCATTGACTTCGGATTGAGACTTAACCACAAGGAGCCTATGACACTTCATCCTTTTCAAGACTATGAACATTCAGGCCTGCACCACTGAAAGATTTCCTCCCAAAAAGCTTCTAAAGATTTTCTTAAAACAACAAACTCTTTTACAACAATTGGACTCTAATTGTGTGTTGCCACTCTATTCTTTATCTTTTCTTGTATGTGTGTGTGTGTGTGTGCATGAGAGAGCGAATGCATGAGTGGGTGAAGTCATGAACAGTTATTGGGTAAAAATAAATATTTACCTTCCTTTTTTAACCTGCGAGAAAACCAGTTGTTTGGCTAATATTTGACCCTTAAAACATTCAGGGACTAAAACACTATCTGTGGTCAGTTGAGAGGTGAAAAGTGGAAGTCACCCACACCACTTCCCACCTGACCGTAACACTAAAGTCTTCTAAAGTGTGCAGGGACAGAGGGACATAGAGAGATATAGCACTGAAACAGGCCCTTCGGCCCACCACGTCTGTGCCAACCATCAACCACCCATTTATACTAATCCTACATTAATCCCATATTCCCTACCACATCCCCATCTTCCCTCAATTCTCCTACCACCTACCTACACTAGGGGCAATTTACAATGGCCAATTTACCTATCAACCTGCAAGTCTTTGGCTGTGGGAGGAAACTACTAGTGCAGGTGGCAGGACTTATTGAGAGAGTAGTTAGAAAAGCATATGGGATCTTGGGCTTCATAATTAGAGGTATTGTGTACAAAAGCAGGGAAGTTATGTTGAACCTTTATAAAGCTCTGGTTAGGCCACAATTAGAGTACTGCATCCAGTTCTGGTAAGGAAGGATGTGAGGGTCCTTGAAAGGGTGCAGAGGAGATTTACCAGAATTGTTCCAGGAATGAGGGAATTTAGCTACAAGGATAGTTGGAGAATCATGGAATTGTTACAGTGCAGGAAGAGGCCATTCAGCCCATCATGCTTGCACCAGCTCTTCAAATGAGCAATTCACCTAATGCCATTCCCCTGCATTCTCCCTGTAACCCTGCACATTTTTTCTTTTCGGATAACAGTCTAATCTCCTTTTGAATGCCTCGATTGAACCTGCTTCCACCATTCCCTCAGGCAGTGCAATCCAAATCCTAACCACTCGCTGCGTGAAGAAGTTTTTCCTCATGTCAATTTTGCTTCTTTTACCAAATACTTTAAATCTGTGCCCTCTCATTCTTGATGCTTTCACGAGTGGGAACAGTTTTTCCCTATCCACTCTGTCCAGACGCGTCATGATTTTGAATATATCTATCAAGTATCCTCTTGGCCTTCTCTTCTCCAAGGAAAACACTCCCAACTTCTCCAGTCTATCTTCATAACTGAAGTTCTCATCCCTGGAACCATCCTCATTAATCTTTTCTGTCCTCTCTCTCCAATGCCTTCACATCTTTCCTAAAGTGCGGCACCCAGAACTAGACCCAATACTCCAGTTGAGGCCGAACTAGTGTCTTACACAAGTTCAAGCCTAGGATATTGTATGCTTTGTTAACCACTCTTCCAACGTGTCTTGCCACCATCAAGACTTGTGCACATATACTTCCAGGTCTCCTTGGAGCAAAAGAGTTTGCAGGGAGATCTGATGGAGCTGTACAAGATTATGACAGGTTTAGATACGGTGGTCAAAGAAAAGCTGTTCCCATTAGCTGATGGTACATGGACTAGGGGACACGGATTGAAGGTTTTGGGCAAGAGATAGGGGGTTTGTGAGGAAGAATTTTTTTTTAAAAACCCAGCAAGTGGTAATGCCTGGAACCTTCTGCCTACAAGGGTGGTGGAAGTGGAAACGGTCAATGATCAAGGAACTTGCATAGGCACTTGAGGGAAATAAAGTTGTTGGACAATGGGGATAGAGTGGGGCAATGGGACTGAGTGGATCGCTCTCCAGAACGCCGTAATGACTGACTTCTGTGCATATGTACCCATTTTGAGACTGCGCATATGCACTTGGTTGGTTGCGCCCATGCATATGGCTAGACTCCGGACTGCAGAGACAAACTGAAGTGAGGCCTGTTGAAGAATGTTGTTTTGCCTTGCCTGAAGCTGCTTGCTGCCTGACTTGCTTGGAGTTTGAAGCTTCCATGCTGACTGCTTTGCTTTGCCTGAAGCTTGCTACCTGAGTTGCCTTGCCTGGAGCCTGAAGCTGCTTGCTGCCCACCTTGCCTGGAAACTGAATCTTGCCTCGGACTGGAAAAAGATGAGAAATGGTGCTCCATAAGTATTGGTGCTGGGCCCACTGTTGTTCACAATTTACATAAACGATTTGGATTCAGCAATTGGAAGTACAAATAAAATTTGCAGACAACAGCAAACTGTGAACTATAGTTAATACTATAGAAGAGAACTGTCACAAAATACAAGAAGACATTAATGCATTTGTAGAAAGGCTGTGTAATTGACAAATGAACTCATGAACTTCAATATAGATTAAGTGTGAGTTGGTACATGTTGATAAGAATATGGAGGACACATACTCCTTGGAAAAAAAGTGTCTAGATGGAGTTGAGGAGCAGAGGGATCTGGGAGTACAGATACACATCATCAAAAGTAGCAATGCAGGTTGATAAGGCCATTTAAAAAAAAAAAGCACTAGGGCTCATTTCTAGAGGGATAGAATTGAAAAGAAAAGGCATTATGTTAAACTTCTGTAGAACCTTGGTTTGATCGTAATTGGTGTACTTCTGGTTTCCATATTATTGTAAAAAGGATATAGAGGCACTGGAGAAGGTACAAAAAAGATTTACTCGAACATTACCAGAACTGAGAAGTTATATCTATCAGGAAAGATTGAACAGGCTGGAGCTCTTTTCTCTGGAAAAAGTCTTAAGGATGACACGATGGTGGTCTTTAAGATTATGAAAGAGTAGTCGTAAGGATGATGTTTCCACGTGTTGGGGGGGAGACAAGAACTAGGGGCCATACATATCAGATCATTAAAGATTTCTTCATGGAATGTGGGCATCACTGCGAAGGCCGGCATTAATCGCACTTGAGAAGGTGGTGGCGAGCTGCCTTCTTGAACCGCTGCAGTGTGTGTGTGGTGTGGTATATCCACAGTGCTGTTAGGTAGGGAGTTCCAGGATTTTGACCCAATGATAATGGAATAGCGGAGAAAGGAATAGAAGGATATGTTGATGGGATTAGATGAAAAGGGGTGGGAGGAGACTAGTGTGGAGCAAAACGACCAGCATGGACCTGTTGGGCTCAACGGCTTGTTTCTGTCCTGTAAATATATATGCTATGTAGATTGACGCCACAGTGTACTATTGAAAGAATGCTGCACTATTGGAGGTGCCATATTTCGTGTACGATGTTCAACCACTCTTTCAGGTAAAATGTAAAAGATCCCATACGCTATTTTAAGAGTAAAAGAGTTATCCTAATGTCCTGTCAACATTCATCCCTTAAAACATAAACAGATTATTTGGTCATTTATGTCTTGCTGTATGTGGGACTTTCCTGTGTGCACATCGTCTGCCATGTTAGAACAGTGTCTACACTGTGAAAGGATTTGGGATGTCCTGTTCATGCATTGCTTCTTTTGTTTTCTGAGACACTGTATTCAATTAATACTATTATTATTTTCCTTTCTAGATTTGGATCGTTTATGGTTGGACACAACAGTGAACACATTCACCACTTTCACATGAACACACCAAAGTACTTCCTACAGCACAATAAAAACGAAAAAATTAAAATGTATGTATGATTGCATGAATAATAACATGCTTATGTCACACATATACATTTTATTTGAAACACATGGAGTATTACTGTATATAAGGATGGTTGTAATACTGTTGATTATGGTGGCAAGAGCATTAGAAAGCACTTAACAAGAAAATAGCCTCTACACCATCCAATACAAAATTGTGCAAAACTTCAGAAAACTTAGATCACCCTTAGAAACTATATTTTGGATCCTTTACTGGTTGCTTTTCTTGGCATTACTTTTTTAAGGATCCCAGCAATTTAGGAACTATTGTATTCCATTCAACTTTTGATTGTCTCTCTCTTCTCATTCTTATAACCTTCAAACTTGATCCTAATGAGTTACTCAACCATCTATCTTTTTTGGCATTAATTGACACATCAGTTACTTTGTTTGAAAATCTATTCACCTTACTAAAAACAAAATTCACACTAATCTGATATTCATATTCCATCTAAAACAAATGCTACAGTGCAAAGTGAATGCAGAAATGCAGCTTACTTGATTTTGAATGATGCTGAGAGTTGAAACTAATCCTTAAATATAACACTGTAGTCATCAATTACATCAAGGGTTTCTACTCCTGATTTTGCCACCCTTAACTCTCAGGGTGGAAGTGGGTGAAAGCAGGATTTGGACTTTGCTGTAGAAGACTAATTATTTACCTCAACTCCCTTCATTTATACCAGCTGTTCATTGAGCATTAGGCAAGCTTGACTCCTGCAGCTGAAGAGAAGTGAAGGGTTTTCTGAAAGGAGAAAAGGTGATGAAAACTGGGGATTACAGAACTTCATGTCAATTATAATTTTCTCCCCATTCTTACTTCTCTGTCTCCTTACATAATTCACCATTTCTGGTTGATATAGTGAGCAGACAACCTATTTCCAGGCATCTGACAATTCTATTCTTGATTCATTAACTAGTTTAAAAGCAGGTAGGCTAGGAATAGGTCGTCTGTTTGATCTTTTGGTTGAGGATGTGATGCAAGGTGATCCAGAAATGCAGAAGAAAGTAAATGTAATTATACTTTATAAAAGACAGGTAACCTATCTTTTACTTTCACTAGGTGAAGTTGCCTTCCAAATATCCTACAGTAACTCTTAAAATTTACCTAGAGTTCTAATATATCATGTATTGCTTATGGTTTCTTTATTTTGTTGGAGAACGCATACTAAACCCTCTCTACAATATGGCATCTATGGTGCACTTGTGGTGTTCCCTAAGGTTTTGTGTTATATTTGTAGAAAAGCTTTTGAAAAATTCAAATGAAAAAGGATAGTTCTACTGATCAGTGAATTGATAATGGGTGTAAAGTCAAGAGTTAGGAGGTTTTTTTTGAAGCAAAGGCCTGTTAGAACATGGGATCCATTAATGTGAATAAAATAATTCTAAAAGCAAAACCAATCGTGGGGAAAGATTTCCCCTGTGTTATGCATAACACAATCATAAACTAGTTCTTTTTAGACAGGTATGCAGTTCTGTTATAACTACAAGTAGCAAATTTGACATATAGCTGAATGGAAATATATTCATAAACAGGGATGTTCTTAATGAGAGAAAAATGGAGATCTAAACAGTGGACACACTAACCTTTAAAAGAATGATTATAGGTAGGAAAAAAGCCAATGGGATTGAGAGTTTTATACATAAAAATATTGTGTACAAAGAATACAAGAAATTGCTTAGCCACAGTTGGAGTACCGAGTGCAGTTTTGGCAAACCTCATTTTGAAAAGGTGCAATGTAGGTTCTCTAGGAATGATGCCAGGGAAGGGATAATGCGGTTACCTTTTTTTAGGTAAGGAAGTAAGTGGGGCTGCATTCATTGGAGTAGGAGATGTCTAAGTGTTCAAAATGTTGAAGGTAAATAGGGAAAAATTAGTTCCACTGATCAGTGAATTGGTAGTAAGGGTTGTAAAGTCAGAGTTAATACCAGAATAAAATTAGATTAGGAGGGTTTTTTTAAATGAAAAAAGCAAAGGGCTATCTGTTAGAATAAGGGATCCACTAATGTAATAGGCTGCTGAAGCAAAGTCAATTGTGACATTTAAGAGGAATTTAGATAAACAAAGAAAAATATTAAAAGCTAATGGGAAAAGCAGGGAAGTGAGTTCATTTTGGTAATTTTAGTGGGATACCAACATCAGCCTAAACGTGTTATGCCTTCTGTTTTGAAATGTCTATGACTATTATGCCCTTTAATAAAATTATTTGAAATTTATGATAGAATGAGTGTTTTATTGAAACATGTACACTTGTTCTGCTTTCCAAAATACACATAATCTACTTCTTTATTTTACAAAATTGAGTAATTGCTTTTGTCTGTGGAAATGAAGTAAGCATTAGTGGTCACACTAACCCTACAGTAATCCCATATTCCCTACCACCTACCTACACTAGGGGTAATTTACAATGGCCAATTTACCTATCAACCTGCAAGTCTTTGGCTGTGGGAGGAAACCAGAGCACCCGGCGAAAACCCACGCGGTCACAGGGAGAACTTGCAAACTCCGCACAGGCAGTACCCAGAATCGAACCCGGGTCCCTGGAGCTGTGAGGCTGCGGTGCTAACCACTGCGTCGCCCTTTGATGTACAATTTCTTCCTACCTCCCTTTTCTCTTGGGCCCTCATTCTGCTTTGACTCATACCTCCTGCTTTTTCCCTCCATTTTCTGTTCACTCTCTTTCTGGACTCCATTCCTGTTTCCCTGTGAGGGTGTGCTCTTGATCTTGGCACTTCTTGCCTGGTCGTGGCTGGCCCCTTTTTATCCATTCTCCGCTGTTCCCTGCTTCCTCTGGTTGTTCTGAACTATCCAGTTTCCATTGCTCCCCAGTAGCACCAGTGATCAGCACTTCCCAGACCATTGGCCACAACCTGTTCAGTACTACCTAATTGTCTTTCAGGCCTGAGACCCTGGCACATTTCCCATCAAAAGTGTCTTTAGGATGGGGGAAATCTGTAAATCAAGGTGAGATAGGGGCAAGTTAGGTAAGGAAAAGGAAGTGGATGGTAAGGAGCAAAAAGGAGGGAGATATTGCGGGGCAGAGGGTAATGTTAGGTAGGCCAAAGGACACACGGCTTGTTAGGGAAGCAGGGTTGTAGAGGAGGATGTTGCTGGGTAGTATGGAGAAATACTACAGGCAGTGGCAATGAGAGTGAGACAGGAGAGGGGAGAATGGAGCTCAAGAGAACAGTGTGGGATCAATAACTGATGTGGGGCTTGTGAAGTAGACATAGAGCACCACTCTCTTCACATCATTTCTGGTACCACCAGAAAATGTGGCCAGTTCCTCTAAGTGGCTGTCTGCTCCTTCACATTCCACCTGAAAGAAAATAAAATATAAGCAGAGGATGACAGAAATGTGAAAAGAACATTTGAGGACATAGATGAAGTGAAATAGAACAACAGAAAGACAAGGTAAAGCAGAAGAGGCAGACACACACAGCTTCTGACTTGCTCTTGTAGCCACAGTGTTTATATGGCTGGACCTGTTCAGTTTCTAGTCAATGGTAACCCCCAAAATGTTGATAGTGGGGGATTCGGCGATGATAATACCATTGAACACAAAGGGGAGATGGTTAGATTCTCTCTTGTTTGAGATGGTCATTGCCTGGCACATGTGATGTGAATGTAACTTGCCACTTATCAGCTGAAGACTGGATATTGTCCAGGTCTTGCTGCATCTGCATATCGGCTGCTTCATTATCTGAGGAGTCGCGAATGATGCTGAACATTGTTTTCTCCCTAATTCCCATGGACTCCAGTTTTGCTCAGGTTCCTTGATACCATACTCGGTCAAATACCGCCTTGATGGGACAGTCACTCTCACCTCACTTCTGAGGTGATTCAACAAATCACAACTCGGTAGTTACAATCTTCAAATAAAGCAAAGTAGAATGGGATGCAATCAAATTACACCAAAATTTTCTCAAAGTTTCTCACTGCCATTTTCTTCACTTCAATAATTGATATGACCCCTTCAAAAAATAATCTTTAACCTCCCTTTCCTCTCCAAAATCTGTGAATGTGTTGTCTCCCAAATCTATGCCGGTCTCTCCTGCAACTCCATTTTAAAAAAATTCTTTCATGGGATGTGGGTATCTCTAGCAAGGCTGGCATTTGTTGCCATCCCTAATTGCCCTTGAACTGAGTGGCTTGCTAGGCCATTTCAGAGGGCAGTTAAGAGTCAATCACATTGCTGTGGGTCTGGAATCACATGTAGGCCAGACCAGGTAAGGATGGCAGATTTCCTTCCCTAAAGGATATTTGTGAACCAGATGGTTTTTTATGACAATTGATGATAGTTTCACGGCATCATTACTGAGATTAACTTTCAGTTCCAGATTTCTATTAATTAATTGAATTTTTATTTATGAATTGAAGTTTAATTAATTAATTGAATTTAAATTCCACCAGTTGCCGTGGTGGGATTTGAACCCGTAACCCCAGGACATTGGCCCAGGCCTCTGGATTAAAAGTCCAGTGACACCTCTCCAATTTGGTTTCTGCTCTGCCACAGCACTGGAATAGCTCTCATCAAGATCCTATCAATCCAGAGTAGGAATCAACATGGCCAACGAACATTGAACTACATATAACTAAAACAGCACAATATAAGTTAGGAGGAGTAGCGATCGAAATGTATATCACACTGGTTAGACTTCATGTATTGCGTCCACATCAGATCATCAAGACTCAGGAAAGACGTTGAAGCATTGGAGACTATGCAGACAAGAAGCACAAAGGTAATCCTTAGTGTTAAAGGTTTGAGTTATAAGGGAAGACTGGAGAAACTTGGGCATTTCAGATTGGAAAGGATGTGTCATAATTTATCAAATTATAATCATTAACAGTATTGAACAGGTAAACCTGAAAAGGTAATTTACACTAAACGGGAAGGATAGGACAAAGGTTTACACTAATAAAAGATAAATTTAGAATTCATACCAAGAAGCTCTTCACACAATGTTATTAATACACAAATGGACACCTGGATAAAGTTGTGCAGCAGAGAACCCTGGAAATACTTAAAAAGCAATTGGATGTCACAGTGAGTGAACCAGAGAAAGCGAGCCTGAGGGGAAACAGTACCGGAGACCAACAGGTAAAAGTGTTAACGAGGAGTCGGAGAAAGCACTGCGAGAGAAAATCAACACAAAAAAAAATCAAGGAATGACATCGAATCATAGAATGGTGATAGCACTGACGGAGGCCATTCAGCCTGTCGTATCCATGCCAGCTCTCTGCAAGAGCAACTCAACTACTCCCAGTCCCTCACCTGTTCCCTGTAAATTTTTCCTTTTCCGATAATTATCCAATTCCCTTTTGAAAGCCACGATTGAATCTGCCTTCACCACACACTCAGGCAGCGCATTACAGGTCCTAACCACTTGCTGCATAAAAAAAAGTTATTTACTCATGTCTTCTTTGGTTCTTTTGCCATTAATCTTTGATCTATGCCCTCTGGTCCTTGACTCCTGCCAATGGAAACCATTTCTCCCTATCTATTCTGTCCAGCCCGCTCATGATTTTGAGCACTTCTATCAAATCTCCTCTCAACTACTTTAAGGAGAACAGCCCCTGTTTCTCCAATCTATCCACATAACTGAAATCCCTTATTCCTGGTAAATTCTCATAAATCTTTTCTGCATCCTCCCTAATGCCCACACAGCCTTCCTGAGTGTGGTGCCCAGAATTGGACATAATACTCCAGTTGAGAGCGAATCAATGTTTTATAAAGGTTTGCCATAATTTAACTGCTTTTGTACTCTGCCTCCATAAAGCCAGGATCCCGTATGCCTTATTTACGACTTTCTCACCCTGGCCCGCCACCTTCGACGAGTTGTACACATATATCCCCAGGTCCCTCTGCTCCTACACCCTCTTTAGCAATGTATCCTTTGTTTTGTATTGCTTCTCCTCGTTCTTCCTACCAAAATGCATCACTTCACACTTCTCTGCATTAAATTTCACCTGCCACATGTCCATCCATTCTCCCAGCCTATGTCCTTTCGAAGTCTCTCACTAACCTGTTCACAGTTCATAATACTTGCAAGTTTTGTGCCATCTGCTGATTTTGAAATTGTGTCCTGCACATCCAGGTCTAGGTCATTAAGAGAGATAAAATAAAGCAGTGGTCCTAATACCAACCCCTGGGGAAGCCTACCTTCCCCCAGTTCGAAAAGCAACAGTTCACCACTATACCCTGTTTCCTGTTACTCAGCCAACTTTGTATCCATGCTGCCACTGTTGCTATTATTCCATGGGCCTCAACTTTGCTGACAAGCCTGTTATATGACACTTTATCAAAAACCTTTTGCAAGTCCATGTACACCTCATTAAATGCATTACCCTCATCAACCCTCTCTGTTACCTCATCAAAAAACTCAATCAAGTTAGTTAAACATAATTTGCCTTTAACAAATCCATGCTGGCTTTCCTTAATTAATCCACATTTGTCCAAGTGACTGTTAATTTTGTCCCAGATTATCATGTTTAAAAGCTTTCCCATCACCAATATCAAATTGACTGGCCTGTAGTTGCTGGCCTTTTTGAACAAGGGTGTAACGTTTGCAATTCTCCAGTCCTCTGGCACCACCCCTGTATCTAAGGAGGATTGGAAGAGTATGACCAATGCCCCAGCAATTTTCACCCTTACTTCCCTCAATATCCTCAGATATAACCCATCCAGTTGACTTATTCACTTTAAAGTACAGCCAGCCTTTCTAATACTTCCTCTTTGTCACTTTTTAGTCCATCCAGTATCTCAATTACCTCCTGTTTCACTATGACTTGGGCAGCATCTGTTTCCTTGGTTAGGACAGTTACAATTTAGTACCTCAGCCGTGCCCTCTGCCTACATGCATAAATCCCCTTATTGGTCCTCCTTTTGCAACCTATTTAGTATTTATATGCCAATAGAAGACCTTTGGATTCCCTTTTATGTTAGCTGCCAGTCTCTTCTCCAACACTCTCTTTGCTTCTCATTTCTTTTTTAATTTTTGTTCTGAATTTTCTATATTCAGCCTGGTTCTCACTTGTATTATAAATCTGATATCTGTAATGCGCACCATTTTTCTAGTTCATCTTACTCTTTATCTCTTTTGTTATCAGGGAGCTCTGGCTTTGTTCGCCCTTTCCTTCCCCCCTAATGAGAATTACTTCAACTGTACCTGAACCAGCTCCTCTTTAAAGGTAGTCCTTTGTTCCATTACACTTTTGCCTGCCAATTTACCTGAATCAGATCCGTTCTCACCCCACTGAAATTGGCCCTCCCCAATTAATTATTTTTACTCTCGATTTCACCTTGTTCTTGTCCATAACTAACCTAAACCTGATGATATTATGATCACTCTTCTGTAAATGTTCCCCAACTGACACTTGATCCACTCGACTCACTTCATTCCCCAGAACCAGATCCAGCAACACCTCTTTCCTTGTTGGACCAGAAATATGGTGATCTGGAAAATTCTCCTGAACAGTCTTCAGAATTTCATCCCCTTCTCTGCCATTTACTCTATTACTATCCCAGTAGGATAATTAAAGTCCCCCATTATTACTACTCCATAGGTTTTGCAACTCTTTAATTTTCCTGCAAATTTGCTCCTCTATATCTTTCCCACTAGTCGGTGGTCTATAGAATACAGTCGTGTAATGGCACCTCTATTGTTTCTTAGCTCTAGTCAAATAAAATCTATTCTTGACCGAACCCCCACCCCACCCCCCAATCCAATCCCAGGACATTGTCTCTCCTAAATCATTCTGCAGCTTAAGGGTTTGTAGACAAAGAAGGAATGAGAGGCCTGCAGACACTCAGGGAGGAACAGGCAAGTAGTGCAGGAATCCCCTGAATGCATATCGCACTCAAACCCGTATTCAGTTCCAAATACTGGTGTGAGTGATGATTCACCTGGATTCACCTGCAGCCAGGGTCAACAGCACAGCATCATGGATGACTCAGCTGTGCAGAGTGGTGGGGAGGGAGGAATATTGGGAAAGCAATAGTGACAGGGGATTCTATAGTTAGAGGAACAGACAGGAGTTTCTACGGCTGCAAGTGTGAATCCAGGATAGTATATTGCCTCCCTGGTGCCAGGGTTGAGGATGTCGCTGAACAGCTACAGAGCACTCTGAGGGGGGAGGGTGAATAGCCAGAGGTTGTGGTCCATATCTGTACCAACAACATAGGCAGAAAGAGGGAAGAGGTCCTGCAGGCAAATTTTAGGGAGTTATGAAGGAGACTAGCAAGTAGGACCTCAAAGGTAGTAATCTGTAGATTACTCCCAATGCCATGCACTAGTGAGTATAGAAATAGGAGGATAGAGTAGATGAATGGGTGACTGGACAGGAGGGAGGGCTTTAGATTCCTGGGACCCTGGGATCGGTTCTGGGGGAGGTGGGACCATCTACAGGCTGGATGCATTGCACCTCAACAGAGCAGAGACAAATGTCCTTGTGGGGCGTGGCAGTTTGTTAATGCTGTTGGGGAGGGTTTAAACTAACTTGGCAGGGGGATCGGATGTAAGCCTGTCTTCAATAAAAGCAAAATACTGCAGATGCTGGAAATCTGAAATAAAAACAAGAAATACTGGAACTACTCAGCAGGTCTGCCAGCATCTGTGGAGAGAGAAGCAAAGGTAACGTTTCAGGTCAGTGACCCTTCTTCAGAACTGATGAAGGGTCACTGACCTAAAACGTTAACTCAGCTTGTCTTCAAGCTGCATTGATTTTTCTCTCTAAAACCTTTTCAACAAGAAAAATTAAAGAGAAGCCACGTTTTGAAAAATCCAGCAGAAACAAAGCTGCAGTAACAACAAAAAGGTCTGATTTCTATCAGTTTCCTCTGCTAAAATAAGGTGGCTTCAGCAATTTAGCAGTCTCCATTATTACCTTTAAGAGTGCAAAGAAAAAGAAATATGCAAGAGAAGAGATATCTCCAACAGCTCCTCCTCTATGTGGCATTTCTAATTGGGGATCTCCAACTTTTGGACTTTTAAAAATATGCATGGACACTAGTTTTAACTGAAATCCATATTAGCTAGTAGTTAAGATAAGTTTCTATTTAATACATGTCCTTGCCTTTTTTTTATGCCTTTAGCCTTTCCCTGAATGTTTGTAAGTGTGCATGGCGAAGTTAAACCCCTTCCCGAGTTTAAGAGTGTGTAATAAATTTAGACAGCAGATTTCTTTCCCTAAAGGACATTAGTGAACCAGATGGGTTTTTACAACAATCGACAATCGTTTCATGGCCATCATTAGACTATTAGATTAGCTTTTTAATTCCAGATTTCTTAATTGAATTCAAATTCCACCTTCTGCCATGGTGGGATTCGAACCCATGTGCCCATGTCCCCTGAGCAATACCCTGGGTCTCTGGGTTACTAGTCCAGTGACAATACCACCAAGCCACCGCCTCCCTGACTGGCCTGTAGTTGCTGGGTTTATCCTTACACCCTTTTTTGAACAAGGGTGTAATATTTGCAATTCTTCAGTCCTTTGGTACCTTTTTTTTATTTCCAAAATATACTTTATTCATAAAAATCTGTAAAAAATACATTACAAAACAGTTACAAAAAGCACCAAGTCAAACAATACAAACAGTGCAAAGGAGATCAGTTTCCTTCAATACAGGAGTGAGTTGCCTCACAATCCTTCCATTTCATTTTACATGCCATGTACATTTTACAGCAAACAAATATTTTCCGGATCCAGTTCGAGGGGTTTCCCATGGATCCAGCCCCTCAGTTCACCTTGGTGGGTGTACCTTACACAGTGGTCTTTCCCCATTGAGCCTTTGCCGTGGCTGCCCCAAGCTTTAGTGCGTCCCTCAGCACGTAGTCCCAGACCTTGGAATGTGCCAGTCTGCAACATTCGATCGTGGACAACTCTTTGCGCTGGAAGACCAGCAAGTTTCGGGCAGACCAAAGAGCATCTTTCACCGAATTGATAGTCCTCCAGCAGCAGTTGATGTTTATCTCGGTGTGCGTCCCTGGGAACAGCCCGTAGAGCACAGACTCCTGTGTTACAGATGTGCTTGGGATGAACCTCGACAAAAACCACTGCATCTCTTTCCACACCTGTTTTGCAAACACACATTCCAGAAGGAGGTGGGCAACCGTCTCTGCTCCACCACAGCCACCTCAAGGGCATTGTGCGGAGGGTGTGAGACTCCGAGCATGCAGGAAGGATCTGACGGGGAGGGCTCTTCTCACCACCAGCCAAGCTACATCTTGGTGCTTGTTTGAGAGTTCTGGTGATGAGGCATTCTGCAAAATGACTTTGGCAGTCTGCTCGGGGAACCATCCGACAGGATCCACCTTCTCCTTTTCCTGTCGGGCCTTGAGGACATTCCGTGCAGACCACTGCCTGATGGGTTGGTGGTCAAAGGTGTTTTTCCGCAGAAACTTTTCCACGAAGGATAGGTGGTACGGCACGGTCAACTGGATGGAGCATTCCGCGACAATGTGACCCGGCCCATCCGTCGCAACACCGGGAACAGATAGAACCTCAGCACGTAGTGACACTTGGTGTTTGCGTACTGGAGATCTATGCACAGCTTGATGCAGCTGCACATGAAGGTAGTCATCAGGATGAGGGTGACATTGGGTACATTTTTCCCGCCCTTATCCAGAGGTTTGAACAACATGTCCCTCCAGACCCGGTCCACTTTGGATCCCCACATGAAGCAGAAAATGGCTCAGGTGACCGCCACGGTGCAGGAGTGTGGTATGAGCCAGACCTGCGCCACGTACGGCAACAACGTGAGCACCTCGCATCTGATGACCAGGTTCTTACCCACAATGGAGAGAGATCGCTGCTCCCACATGCTCAGCTTATGGTGTATCCTGGCTACTCGCTCCGTCCAGGTTTTGGTGCATGCCCCGGCCCTTCCGAACCATATCCCCAACACCTTCAGGTAGTCTGACTTGACGGTGAAGGGGACAAAGGGTCGGTCAGCCCAAAGATATGGCCTCGCTCTTGCCGTGGTTAACTTTGGCTCCCGAAGCCAGTTCGAACAGGTCACAGATGCTCATCAGTCTGCAAACGGACAGCGAATCCGAGCAGAAGACAGCGACGTTGTCCATGTACAGGGAGGTTTTAACCTGAGTGCCTCCACTGCCTGGGATTGTCACCCCTCTTATGCTCGCATCTTTCCTAATAGACTCAGCAAAGGGTTCAATACAACAAACAAACAAGACAGGGGAGAGAGGACAGCCCTGTCTGAATCCAGATTGGATCGGGAAACTTTCTGATTCCCACCCATTGATTGAGACTGCAGTACTGATGTTTGTGTAGAGCAGTTTGATCCAATTGCAGATTTCCTCCCCAAGCCCCATTTTGGAAAGCACGTCCATCATGTAGGTGTGCGATATCCTGTCAAAAGCCTTCTCCTGGTCCAGGCTGATGAGGCAGGTGTCCACCCTCCTGTCCCGTACATAGGCGATCGTATCCCTGAGTAGCGCAAGACTATCAGAGATCTTCCTGCCGGGTACAGTACAGGTCTGATCAGGGTGGATCACCAACTCCAGAGCAGACTTGACTCGACTGGCTATGACTTTGGACAGAATCTTGAAGTCAACATTAAGCAGTGAGATGGGCCACCAATTTCTGATTTCTGCCCTCTCCCCCTTCCACTTGTAGATGAGGGTGATGATGCCTTTCCTCATGGATTTTGACATGCTGCCGGCCAGAAGCATACTCTCGTATACTTCCAGCAGGTCTGGGCCGAACCAGTCCCATAGGGCCGAATACAACTCAAACGGTAAGCCATCGCTTCCGGGAGTTTTACTCATCTTGAAGGACTTGACAGTCTTTGTCAGCTCGTGCACAGTTAACGGCTTGCCCAGTCTCTCCCTCATGCTGTCATCTAAGACCTCTGTGATAGATGACAGGAAGGACTGGGAGGCTCTACTGTCTGTGGGCTTCGCGTCATGCAGCCCAGCATAAAAGGATTTGCTAATCCTCAGTATGTTGGACTTCAAAGACAAAGAACAAAGAACAGTACAGCACAGGAACAGGCCATTCGGCCCTCCAAGCCTGCACCGATCTTGATGCCTGCCTAAACTAAAACCTTCTGCACTTCTGGGGACCGTATCCCTCTATTGCCATCCTATTCATGTATTTGTCAAGATGCCTCTTAAACGTCTCCATGGTACCTGCTTCCACCACCTCCCCCGGCAACAAGTTCCAGGCACTCACCACCCTCTGTGTAAAGAACTTGCCTCACACATCCCCTCTAAACTTTGCCCCTCTCACCTTAAACCTATGTCCCCCAGTAACTGACTCTTCCACCCTGGGAAAAAGCTTCTGACTATCCACTCTGTCCATGCCGCTCATAACTTTGTTAACCTCTATCATGTCACCCCTCCACCTCCGTCGTTCCAGTGAAAACAATCCGAGTTTATCTAACCTCTCCTCATAGTTAATGCCCTCCAGACCAGGCAACATCCTGGTAAACCTCTTCTGTACCCTCTCCAAAGCCTCCATGTCCTTCTGGTAGTGTGGCGAACAGAATTGCACGCAATATTCTGAGTGTGGCCCAACTAAGGTTCTGTACAGCTGCAACATGACTTGCCAATTTTTATACTCTATGCCCTGACCGATGAAGGCAAGCATGCCGTATGCCTTCTTGACTACCTTATCCACCTGCGTTGCCACTTTCAGTGATCTGTGGACCTGTACGCCCAGATCTCTCTGCCTGTCAATACTCCTAAGGGTTCTGCCATTTACTGTATACTTCCCACCTGCATTAGATTTTCCAAAATGCATTACCTCACATTTGTCCGCATTAAACTCCATCTGCCATTTCTCCGCCCAAGTCTCCAACCGATCTATATCCTGCTGTATCCTCTGACAATCCTCATCACTATCTGCAACTCCAACAACCTTTGTGTCATCCGCAAACGTACTAGTCAGACCAACTACATTTTCCGCCAAATCGTTTATATATACTACAAACAGCAAAGGTCCCAGCACTGATCCCTGCGGAACACCACTAGTCACATCCCTCCACTCAGAAAAGCACCCTTCCACTGCTACCCTCTGTCTTCTATGACTGAGCCAGTTCTGTATCCATCTTGCCAGCTCACCTCTGATCCCGTGTGACTTCACCTTTTGTACCAGTCTGCCAAGAGGGACCTTGTCAAAGGCTTTAGTGAAGTCCATATAGACAACATCCACTGCCCTTCCTTCATCAATCATCTTTGTCACTTCCTCAAAAAACTCAATCAAATTAGTGAGACACGACCTCCCTTTCACAAAACCATGCTGCCTCTCGCTAATAAGTTTGTTTGTTTCCAAATGGGAGTAAATCCTGTCCCGAAGAATCCTCTCTAATAATTTCCCTACCACTGATGTAAGGCTCACCGGCCTATAATTTCCTGGATTATCCTTGCCACCCTTCTTAAACAAAGGAACATTGGCTATTCTCCAGTCCTCTGGGACCTCACCAGTAGCCAATGAGGATGCAAAGATATCTGTCAAGGCCCCAGCAATTTCTTCCCTTGCCTCCCTCAGTATTCTGGGGTAGATCCCATCAGGCCCTGGGGACTTATCTACTTTAATGCTTTGCAAGACACCCAACACCACCTCCTTTTTGATAATGAGATGACTGAGACTATCTACACTCCCTTCCCTAGGCTCATCATCCACCAAGTCCTTCTCTTTGGTGAATACTGATGCAAAGTACTCATTTAGTACCTCGCTCATTTCCTCTGGCTCCACACATAGATTCCCTTTTCTGTCCTTGAGCGGGCCAACCCTTTCCCTAGTTACTCTCTTGCTCTTTATATACGTATAAAAAGCCTTGGGATTATCCTTAATCCTGTTTGCCAATGACTTTTCATGACCCCTTTTAGCCCTCCTGACTCCTTCTTAAGTTCCTTTCTACTGTCTTTATATTCCTCAAGGGCTTTGTCTTTTCCTAGCCTTCCAGCCCTTACGAATGCTTCCTTTTTCTTTATGACTGGGCTCACAATATCCCGCGTTATCCAAGGTTCCCGAAACTGGTCAAACTTATCCTTCTTCCTCACAGGAACATGCTGGACCTGGATTCTAATCAACTGACATTTGAAAGCCTCCCACGTCAGATGTTGATTTACCCTCAAACAGCCGCCCCCAATCTAAATTCTTCAGTTCCTGCCTAATATTGTTATAATTAGCCTTCCCCCAATTTAGCACCTTCACCCGAGGACTACTCTTATCCTTATCCACAAGTACCTTAAAACTTACGGAATTATGGTCACTGTTCCCGAAATGCTCCCCTAATGAAACTTCGACCACCTGGCCGGGCTCATTCCCCAATACCAGGTCCACTACGGCCCCATCCCTAGTTGGACTATCTACATATTGTTTCAAGAAGCCCTGCTGGATGCTCCTTACAAATTCTGCCCCATCTTAGCCCCTAGCACTAAGTGAGTCCCAGTCAATATAGGGGAAGTTAAAATCACCTACCACTACAACCCTGTTACCTTTACATCTTTCCAAAATCTGTCTACATATCTGCTCCTCTACCTCCCGCTGGCTGTTGGGAGGCCTGTAGTAAACCCCCAACATCGTAACTGCACCCTTCCTATTCCTGAGCTCCACCCATATTGCCTCGCTGCACGACCCCTCCGAGGTATCCTCCCGCAGTACAGCTGTGATATTCTCCTTAACAAATAATGCAACTCCCCCACCCCTTTTACATCTCCCTCTATCCCGCCTGAAGCTTCTAAATCCTGGAACATTTAGCTGCCAATCCTGTCCTTCCCTCAACCAAGTCTCTGTAATAGCAACAACATCATAGTTCCAAGTACTAATCCAAGCTCTAAGTTCATCTGCCTTACCTGTTATACTTCTCGCATTGAAACAAATGCACTTCAGACCACCAGTCCCGCTGTGCTCCGCAACATCTCCCTGCCTGCTCTTCCTCTTAGTCTTACTGGCCTTATTTACTAGTTCCCCCTCATTTATTTCACTCGCTGTCCTACTGCTCTGGTTCCCACCCCCCTGCCACACTAGTTTAAACCCTCCCGAGTGACGCTAGCAAACCTCGCAGCCAGGATATTTGTGCCCCTCCAGTTTAGATGCAACCCGTCCTTCTTGTACAGGTCCCATCTGTCCCTGAAGAGATCCCAATGGTCCAGATATCTGAAACCCTCCCTTCTACACCTGCTGTTCAGCCACGTGTTTAGCTGCACTATCTTCCTATTTCTAGCCTCACTGGCACGTGGCACAGGGAGTAATCCCGAGATTACAACCCTAGAGGTCCTGTTTTTTAACTTTCTACCTAACTCCCTAAACTCCCCCTGCAGGACCTCGTCACTCTTCCTGCCTATGTCATTGGTACCGATGTGTACCACAGCGTCTGGCTGTTCACCCTCCCCCTTCAGAATACCCCTGTCCGTTCAGAGACATCCTTGAGCCTGGCACCAGGGAGGCAACATACCATCCTGGAGTCTCTTTCACATCCACAGAAGCGCCTATCAGTGCCCCTGACTATAGAGTCCCCTATAACTATTGCTCTTCTGCGCTTTGTCCCTCCCTGCTGAACAACAGTGCCAGCCATGGTGCCACTGCTCTGGCTGCTGCTGTTTTCCTCTGATAGGCCATCCTCCCCAACAGTATCCAAAACGGTATACTTGTTAGAGAGGGGGATAGCCACAGAGGATTCCTGCACTGACTGCCTGCCCCTTCTAGCGGTCACCATCTATCTGCCTGCACCTTGGGTGTAACCACTTCTCTAAACCTCCTGTCTATGACGCTCTCTGCCACTTGCATGCTCCTAAGTGCATCCAGTTGCCGCTCCAACCGATCCATGCGGTCTGTGAGGAGCTGCAACTGGGTACACTTCCTGCAGATGTAGTCCTCCGGAACACTGGAAGCGTCACGGACCTCCCACATCTCGCAGGTGAAGCACTTCACCCCTCTAACTGACATTTCTAGCACTAATTAATAAATTAATTTAAGATAAATAAATACTTACTAAATCCTTACTAAATTGTTATAACTATATGGTCCCTAGTGCTAGATTCCTACTATAAATATTAAATGCTAACTAAATACAGTAATCTCCTCCCTCTGGTTTAGTTACTCTACTTATTAATTAGTTAATTAGGGTTTTAATCAATTTTTATCAATGTTTTATTTCAGGTTAAAAAAAAATTCCCTACCAGCCAATCAGGTCACAGCTTTCCTGTGATGTCACTTTGTTTTTTTTACCAGAGGTAAGTTTTTTTACACTTACCAGTCCGGAACTCTGCCCTCCGAGTCTTCTTCCAGTCAGCTGTGCTCTTTGGAAGCTCTGAGCTCCCCTCACTCTGAGGACAGGTAGGAAATGAAAGCAGCTCCTCGCTCCCTCCTTACCGAACTTCCTCACTTACCAAACTTCCACTGTAGCACTCTATTGCAACCCAAGTCAGCACTCCAATACAGACGTTATCGAGCCATCCTCTTCCTTCAGGCTTCTGATCACAGAGCTCTCTGTGTGTACCTTTTGGAAGAAGTAACACGAGCACGTCTCATCCTGCTCGCTGGAGCAGACTCTGGCCTGGAAGATGATCTTGGAGGCCTCCGTGGCATAGAGCGAGGCCTGCTGGCTCTTTACCTCTTGGAGGTCCTCCTTGACCTCAACCCCCATCTACTGCAGCTGGAGCAGATTTTGCATACTTTTCTGGAGTCGGGACATTTCCCTCTGTCTCTCTCTCGCCCTCTGAACACCTTTGAAGATAAAGACCCTCTTGATGTTCTCCTTGATCGCCTCCCACCAGTGAACTGGAGAATCAAAGAGGGGTTTCATGGTCCCTCTTGAGTTCCTCAATGTTCTCTGGGGTTAGCAGTGTAGCATTGAGCTTCCATGTCCCCCTGCCAATCCACTGGTCGTCCTGACAGTCAGCCAGTAAGAGACAATGGTCGGAGAAGAACACTGGCTTGACGTCGGTGGATCTGATCATGACAGCACGGGACACAAACAGGAAGTCAATCCTGGAACGGACAGACACGTCAGTCCTTTGGTACCACCCCGGTATCTAAGGGGGATGGGAAGATTATGGCCAGTGCCTCTGCATTTCCACCCTTACTTCCTCGGGTGCATCTCATGGTGGATATAATTTTCACTTGCTACATATATAGTTATATATGGTTACATATTGGGCGCTGGGAGGTGGAGTGGCACTGGTCAGATAATCTGCAAATCGATTTGAACCAATTGAAATTATGTACATTTAAAAAAGTGGCAAGAATCAAAAATGTGACTATTTTGAACCAGAGTGAATGCCGCTCGTAATGAATGAAATTTGAGAAATCGTGGCTGAATCAAAGAAAATCTGAATTCAGATTTATTGTAAAATAAAAGCAAAATACTGCGGATGCTGGAAATAAATCTGAAATAAAAATAGGTAAGTGCTGGAAATACTCAGCGGGTCAGGCAGCATCTGTGGAGAGAGAAGCAGAGTTAACGTTTCAGGTTAATGACCCTTCATCAGAACAGACCTGAAACATTAACTCTGCTTCTTACTGAAAAAGTGTAACCATAGGCATGACCTCAACGGCACAATCCAGACAAGCTGGCTCACCTTTCCCATCCCCCAGCAACCAGTCCAGCAGGCCCATGACAGACGCTCGGATTGGTCCAGGGCTTTCTGTTGCTAGGATAGGAGCCCATTTCTATTATTTACTGCAACGACGAGGGCTTCGTGGGCGGGGGGAAGTAAAAGTTTGTCTGGGTGGTGGAAATAACAAGAGGACATTGTGAATATCCTTCACATAAAGAGGATGTGCTTTTTTTGTTTTAAAGAGACTACATCGCAACGAACGCTAATAAATTACCAGAATTGAAAGTCTCTGCACCACGGTTCCTAAAGCTGAAGGAGGAGCCAAGCGATTCTTATCTATCGACCTGAAGCTGCATTTTGATTGACGTTCCAGCAGCAAATCGAACACCGCAGTAAAAATTACGTAGAGCGGACGGGCAGGATAGCCAATCGCCGCGGTGCGAAGGCGGGACTTCCGTTGTTACTGGCTGGCATTACCGGCACGAGCAGAGCGGTTTGTCCAGCGGTGTTCCGAAACATCACTGCACTGAAAATGCACGCGGATGCAGTCAGTAAGTATGGAGGTCGTGGCTCCGGTCATTGCTGCTCTGATGCCGCACGCATGCACACACCCAGCTTCGCGATTCCAATGTCAGCTCTAGTGGCCGGGCATGAAGCTCATTTGTTTTTGTTTACATCTGGTGTTGTGTATTCTCACCCCCCGTTTCTATTTAATCGAGATGTTTCATGTCTCGCAGCAAAGGGGTGACGCAGCTTCTCTCTTGTGTCCCTCTTTGAAAAGCGCTGGGCAGATTGTTTTTTTCGCCTTATTGATGGGTTCTCATTTCAAGGTGAGGCACGGTAACATGATAAGTGCGCACTGATACATTTCTCTGAAGTCGTGGAGGTGTTGAATCAGGGAATTGAGCACCCCCTTCCCCCAGTACGGGGAAAATCTTTAACTCAACTGAGAAAACGATTTGAGTTGCATTTATTTAAGGCTGGCAGGGAAGGGAAAAGGATGAGGGGGACGTACGTCAACGCGCCCCGTTCGTGACGTATTCTGGGAATTGTAGTTATGTGACGACACGTTCTCTGATGACGATATGCCTCCCGTCACAAGGGAACTGCAAACCCCACACTGCTTTGCGCGCTTTAACCTGGGGAAGTGTTCTGAAAGCTTCTCAGTCAGGAGCGCAGCTCCTCCTTCCCAACTCTGATTGGCAGACAGGCTCTCAATACACTGCTGTCTGCCGAGGCTTTGCTTTTGTTTGCTCAGCCTCACTGTCAGTCATTAAAATCAATCAATATTTTTCTTTGTTTATTGGTTGTACTTTAAATACATTTTCTTTTTTTTGAACTGGAATTATTTTAATTACTCTCCGCCATTGGCATATTCGTCCACTGGTGTGGCTATGCAAGATATGGTGATACTTCTGTGCTCAGGTCAGTTGATTTCTAGTGCAGCCAACATCTGTTATGTGATAAAAGCAAAATACTGCAGATGCTGGAAATCTGAAATAAAACCAGAAAGTGCTGGAAATATTCAGCAGGTCAGGCAGCATCTGTGGAGAGAGAAGCAGAGTTAATGTTTCAGGTCAGTGACCTTTCATTAGAGCTCATCAGACCTGCTGAGTATTTCCAGCACTTTCTGTTTTTTATCTGTTATGTGATGTTACGTGTTGGACTCCTTCTGACTGAAAATGTTTCTTATTGGTACCTCCATTTGATTTGGATGGCTCAACCAGCTTCCACCACTGGGAACAAAGTTTTGTGTTTGCTAATTGTTGGAGTTGGGTTGTATGTTTGTTTGTACTATAAGAATTCTTTTTCTTTTTTTTTTTCTTTCTTCAGTTGGGAGAGCCAACTGTGCAACAGCCCCAACAAACAAATTTCTTTGCAGCACCTGTGGAAGAGCCTGTCACTCCAGAATTGGCCTTTATAGCCACTCCAGGCGCTGCTTCACAAACCACTGACCACCTCCAGGCGCGTATCCATTGTCTCTCGAGATAAGGAGGCCCAAAAAGGGGTATAAGAATGCAGACAGCTTTTTCTGTCTACTTTTTTGCTAAGTTGGAGTCGTGGTGCTAGCCACTGCAGTGGTAATATAAGTTTTGGTTATTAATTTTTTTTTTCTTCAGTGCCTCAGAACTTTCTGCACAAAGATGCATAAACTTCTGATTAGATTCCAGTTGTGGAAGTTTACTGCTCTTTGCAGTAGACTAGTGTACTCTTTTGCAAATGTGCTGTTTCAATCCAGATTTTGGAAGGTGAAGTTTGACCTGTTAAATTGAGGATATAAACTGAAGTTATATTTCAAGTAACTTCCACGTTCTGATGTAGATCAGTTTTATTGTGCAGTAGTCTTTCTAACCCGTGGAGCAGGATGAAGAGGAACAAAACTCAACATTTCGGTGTGTTGGCAGGTTCAGTATTGGTTGTATTGATTCCAAAAGTAATTGGATGCTTACTATATTTCGGTAAAAAGCAAAGTTTATTTGAGGAATTTGGTTTATAACTGGAGTAGAAAGTAAATTGAAGGCAACATAACCCAATTCTCGGACTGTCACTGTTCAAAACCGTTCAAATATGTACTAATTTTGCTACTTTAAAGCAATTATGACATAACACTTATGTAAAAGGGTAGCTGGGGAGAGAGTAGGTCCCCTTAAGGATCAGTGTAGCAATCTATGTGTGGAGCCACGGGAAATGGGCGAGGTCTTAAATGAATATTTCTCGTCCGTATTTACTGTGGAGAAGGTCATGGAAGCTGGTGCGTTCAAGGGACGGCGATATCCTGGAGCATATCAATATTACAAAGGAGGAGATGTTGAAGGTTTTGAAGCGCATTAAGGTGGATAAATCCCCAGGGACTGACCAGGTGTATTCTAGGATGCTATGGGAAGCAAGGGAGGAGATTGCTGGGACCCTGGCAGAGATTTTTGTATCATCATTAGCCACGGGTGAGGGGTACCAGAAGACTGGAGGATAGCTAATGTTGTGCCTTTATTTAAGAAGGGCAGCAGGGATAAGCCAGGGAACTACAGGCCGATGAGCCTTACATCAGTGGTGGGAAAGTTTTTGGAAGGGATTCTGAGAAACAGGATTTATATGCATTTGGAAAGGCATGGTCTGATTAGGGATAGTCAGCATGGCTTTGTGCATGGGAAATCATGTCTCACGAATTTGATTGAGTTTTTCGAGGAGGTGACCGAGAGGATTGACGAGGGCAGGGCGATGGACGTTGTCTACATGGACTTTAGCAAGGCCTTTGACAAGGTCCTGCGTGGTAGGCTGGTCCAGAAGGTTCGAACACATGGGATCCAGGGTGAGCTAGCCAATTGGATACAAAATTGGCTTGGTGATAGGAGGCAGAGGGTGGTCGTGGAGGGTTGTTTTTCAGCTTGGAGGCCGGTGACCAGTGGTGTGCCGCTGGGATCGGTGCTGGGCCCTCTGATGTTCGTCATATATATTAATGACTTGGGTGTGAATGTAGGGGGGCATGATTAGTAAGTTTGCAGATTACTCCAACATTGATGGTATAGTGGACAGTGAAGAAGGTTGTTTAAGGTTACAACAGGATATCGATCAACTGGGAAAATGGGCAAGGGATTGGCAAATGGAATTTAACACAGACAAGTGTGAACAAAGAACAGTACAGCACAGGAACAGGCCATTCAGCCCTCCAAGCCTGCGCTGATCTTGTTGCCTGCCTAAACTAACACCTTCTGCACTTCGGGGCCCATATCCCTCTATTCCCTTCCTATTCATGTATTTGTCAAGATGTCTCTTAAACGTCGCTATCGTATCTGCTTTCACCACCTCCCCTGGCAGCAAGTTCCAGGCACTCACCACCCTCTGTAAAAAAAAAAACTTGCCTCGCACATCCCCTCTAAACTTTGCCCCTCGCACCTTAAACCGATGTCCCCTAGTAACTGACTCTTCCACCCTGGGAAAAAGCTTCTGACTACCCACTCTGTCCATGCTGCTCATTTTGAGAAGTTAAACCAGGGCAGGACATATACAGTGAATGGCAGGGCCCTGGGGAGTGTTGTTGAGCAGAGAGACCTTGGGGTGCAAGTACATAGTTCCCTGAAAGTGGCAACACAGGTAGACAGGGTGGTGAAGAAGGCTTATGGCATGCTTGCCTTCATCGGCCGAGGCATTGAGTACAAGAGTTGGGATGTCATGTTACAGTTGTACATAACGTTGGTTAGGCCGGAGTCCTGTGTGCAGTTCTGGTTGCTGCACTACAGGAAAGATGTGATTAAGCTAGAGAGGGTGCAGAAAAGATTCACAAGGATGTTGCCTGGTTTGGAGGGCTTGAGTTATAAAGAGAGATTGGATAGGCTGGGTCTGTTTTCCCTGGAGCGAAGGAAGCTGAGAGGGGACATGATAGAGCTATATAAAATTATGAGAGGCATAGATAGGGTAGATAGCCAGAGTCTGTTTCCCATGGTAGAGATGACTAAAACTAGAGGGCATAGATTTAAGGTGAGAGGGAGGAGGTTTAAAGGGGATCAAAGGGGGTAAATTCTTCGCACAAAGAATAGTGGGTATCTGGAATGAGCTGCCTGAGGAGGTGGTGGAGACAGGAACAGTGGCAACATTTAAGAGGCATCTGGACAGGTACTTGAATGAGCAAGGCATAGAGGGATATGGAATTAATGCAGGCAGGTGGGATTAGTATAGATAG
This sequence comes from Heterodontus francisci, assembly GCF_036365525.1. Taxonomy (NCBI): domain Eukaryota; kingdom Metazoa; phylum Chordata; class Chondrichthyes; order Heterodontiformes; family Heterodontidae; genus Heterodontus; species Heterodontus francisci. The sequence continues at coordinate 125,885,932 of NC_090371.1, read as the reverse complement.
GCATTATGGTCGGCATGGACATGGGCCGAAGGGCCTGTTTCTATGCTGTACGACTCTGACTCATTATGGATCAACCTATGAGAATCCCATTACTTTCCAACCCCAAAAGCTTTGGAAAATAATATGCTCAGATAAGCTCACCTCCACCCCCCACCCCGATCAATTGCCAGGACACTACAAAGTGGGAAACTTGATTTTTATATGTACTGACTCTTTGTTACACTGCTGACAATGTATACAGTAGACAAGGAGTGAGAGACTGAGAGTAGGAGGGTACAGGATGGGCAGAGCTGTGGGATGGAACCAAGAGTAGGTGAACATGCTCTGTCGGTACTGCAATACCATTCACCAATTACTTGTGTTTAAGATAGTTCCTACTTTTTAACCTGCAAGTAGTGACTTAAATTTTTCTTCTTGGATGAATATACAGTATCTAAATTGTTACCATGTACAGGAAAATGGCTTTACACTGCATAGTTATTTGGTTTGATTTACATTAATTTGATGAGAACTAATTTATAAAGTATCTTCTGACATAATAAATGTAGCACCACTGACTTGCTGTTAAATGTGACCACACTGTTAAGTTTCCTTTTTAGGACTACAGTGATGTAATGACATGATTCTTTAAAAAAAAAATCTGGGCAAGGTACTGTGAATTAAATGTAGTACTATTTTGCAGTTCATTTGAGTTAATGGTGAAACCATGGCAATAAGCCAATTAAGAGATCTTAATGATTTCCTAAATTCAAGGATAAAACTTCAGCAGTTGGTTAACTGAAGACTTAGAGCAGACCAATTCACTGAAAGGTATTTGTTTTTTGCACAGCAGTGAAGTTTCTGTGATTTATCATCCTTATTGTTGTCACTGTTTCCATAGCAAGGTAACTACTTTTAAATCATGAAGTTGTAGGAAAATGCATTACTCTATGTGGATTCTTTGAACCTTTCTACTTACTACAGTGTTTTAAGTTAACTGATTCTTTTTGTTTACAAATATGAATCTTTAAAAAAAAAAATGTTTTTGTGCTTCCTCTGCCAAAGCTGTTCCAACTGTTGTATCAATACGCGAGTGCACTGAAATGATGTAAGGCTTCTGAAATTTGTAGGAGAATTGTTTCTGGTTAGAATTTTTGTTATATTTGTATAATTATTTCATTGTTTCATTTTGTAATGGAACCTGGTGTTAATTCTAATTATCTACCTATGGACATACAAATTAGGAGCAGGAGTAGGCCACTCGGCCTCTTGAGCTTGCTCCACCATTCAACAAGATCATGGCTGATCTGATTGTAACCTCAGCTCCACATCCCCAATAACCTTTCATCCCCTTGCTTATCAAGAATCTGTCTACCTCTGCTTTAAAAATATTCAAAGACTCTGTCTCCACTGCCTTTTGAGGGAGAGATTTCCAAAGACTCACGACCCTCTGAGAGAAAACATTTCTCCTCATCTCTGTGACCCCATATTTTTAAATATTGACCCCCTAGTTCTAGATTCTCCCACAAGGGGAAACATCTTTTCCATATCCGGCACAGTGGTGCAGTGATTAGCACCGCAGCCTCACAGCTCCAGCGACCCGGGTTCAGTTCTAGGTACTGCCTGTGCGGAGTTTGCAAGTTCTCCCTGTGACCGTGTGGGTTTCCGCCGGGTGCTCCAGTTTCCTCCCACAGCCAAAGACTTGCAGGTTGATAGGTAAATTGGCCATTATAAATTGCCCCTAGTGCAGGTAGGTGGTACGAGAATTGAGGGAAGGTGGGGATGTGGTAGGGAATATGGGATTAATGTAGGATTAGTATAAATGGGTGATTGTTGGTCAGCACAGCCTTAGTGGGCTGAAGGGTCTGTTTCAGTGCTGTAAAATAAGAAAAAAAATCCAACCTGTAAAGACCCTTCTGGATCTTGTGTTTCAATCAAGTCGCCTCTTACTCTTCTAAACTCTAGGGAATGCAAGCCTAGCCTGTCCAACCTTCACATTGAGGATATCCTCCATCGTGTTGTGTGGCACTACCACCATGCTAAATGGGATAGATTTCGAACAGATCTAGCAAGGCAAAACTGGGCATCCATGAGGCGCAGTGGGCCATCAGCAGCAGCAGAATTGTACTCCACCACAATCTGTAACGTCATGGCCCGGCATATCCGCCACTCTACCATTACCATCAAGCCAGGAGACCAACCCTGGTTCAATGAAGAGTGCAGGAGGGCATGCCAGGTGCAGCACAAGGCATACCTCAAACTGAGGTGCCAACCTGGTGAAGCTACAACACAGGACTATCTGCCTGCCAAACTGCGTAAGCAGCATGCGATAGACAGAGCTAAGTGATCCCATAACCAGTGAATCAGATCTAAGCTCTGCAGTCCTGCCACATCCAGCCGTGAATGTTAGTGGACAATTAAACAAATATCTGGAGGAGGTGGCTGCACAAATATCCCCATCCTCAATGATTGGGGAGCCCAGCACATCAGTGCGGAAGATAAGGCAGAAGCATTTGCAACAATCTTCAGCCAGAAGTGCCGAGTTGATGATCCATCTCGGCCTCCTCCTGCAGTCCACAGCATCACAGATGCCAGACTTCAGCCAATTAGATTCACTCCACGTGATATCAAGAAACGACTGAAGGCACTGGATACTGCAAAGGCTATGGGCCCTGACAATATTCCAGCAATAGTACTGAAGACCTGTGCTCCAGAACTTGCCGCACCCCTCGCCAAGCTGTTCCAGTACAGCTACAACGCTGGCATCTACCCTGCAATGTGGAAAATTGTCCAGGTATGTCCTGTACACAAAAAGCAGGACAAGTCCAACCCGGACAATTACAGCCCCATCAGCCTACTCTCAATCATCAGTAAAGTGATGGAAAGTGTCATCAACAGTGCCACCAAGCGGAACTTGCTTAGCAATAACCTGCTCAGTGACGCTCAGTTTGGGCTCCACCAGAGCCACTCAGCTCCTGACTTCATTAAAGCCTTGGTTCAAACATGGACAGAAGAGCTGAACTCCAGAGGTGAGAGTGACTGTCCTTGACATCAAGGCAGCATTTGACCGTGTATGGCATCAAGGAGCCCTAGCAAAACTGGAGTCAATGGGAATCAAGTGGAAAACTCTCTGCTGGTTGGAGTCAAACCTAGCGCAAGGAAGATGGTTGTGGTTGTTGGAGGTCAATCATCTGAGCTCCAGGACATCACTGCAGGAGTTCCTCAGGGTAGTGTCTGAGGCCCAACCATCTTCAGCTACTGCATCGATGACCTTCCTTCATTTGTAAGATCAGAAGTGGGGATGTTCGCTGATGATTGCACAATGTTCAGCACCATTCGCGACTCCTCTGCTATTGAAGCAGTCCGTGTAGAAATGCAGCAAGACTTGGGCAATATCCAAGCTTGGGCTGATAAGTGGCAAGTAACATTGGCGCCACACATTGGCCAGGCAATGACCATCACCAACAGGAGAGAATCTAACCATCTCCCCTTGACATTCAATGGCATTACCATCGCTGAATTCCCCACTATCAATATCCTAGGGGTTACCATTGACCAGAAACTGAACTGGAGTAGCCATATAAATACCGTGGATACAAGAGTAGGTCAGAGGTTAGGAATCCTGCGGCGAGTAACTCCCCTCCTGACTCCCCAAAGCCTGTCCACCTTCTACAAGGCACAAGTCAAGAGTGTGATGGAATACTCTCCACTTGCCTGGACGGGTGCAGCTCCAACAACACTCAAGAAGCTCCACACCATCCAGGACAAAGCAGCCCACTTGATTTGGCACTCCATCCACATTTATTCACTCCCTCCATCACTGATGCACAGTGGCAGCTGTGTCTACCATCTAAAAGATGCACTGCAGTAATGCACCAAGGCTGCTTCGACAGCACCTTCCAAACACACGACCTCTACCAACTAGAAGGACAAGGGCAGCAAATGGATGGGAATACCACCACCTGCAAGTTCCCCTCCAAGTCGCACACCATCCTGACTTGGAACTATATCGCCGTTCCTTCACTGTTGCTGGGTCAAAATCCTGGAACTCCCTTCCTAACAGCACTGTGCGTGTACCAACCCCACATGGACTGCAGTGGTTCAAGAAGGCAGCTCCACCACCACTTTCTCAAGGGCAATTAGGGATGGGCAATAAATGCTGGCCTGGCCAGCGACGCCCGCATCCCATGAATGAATTTAAAAAAAAAACCTTTCCTCATAAGACACTTTGCCCATTCCAGGTATTAGTCTAGTAAACCTTCTTTGACTGCTTCCAATGCATTTACGTCCTTCCTTTAAATAAGGAGACCAATACTGTGGTCTCACCAATGCCCTCTATAACTGAAGCATAACCTCCCTACTTTTGTATTCAATTCCCCTCGTGATAAATGATAACATTCTATTAGCTTTCCTAGTTACTTGCTATTAACTTGAAAGTTCTGATCTAATCCAGGGACAATTCTTTTTCTTGTCGTTTCTGGGTTCCATTTGGATTAATTGATAGAGATTGATTGCTATGATTAGTCACCAACTTCATTATTAATAGTCATTTGGTTGTACAGAAACTCCATTATTATTGTATCATGCCACTGCCAAGATGGTAGAAGGTAAACTAGATGGGCCTTGGATCTTTTTCATCTAGTAATTCCTATGATCAACAATATGACGGTCCCACTGGAAATAGTTGTCTTTTGCGTACTTTTGAAGCACTGATCTCAGAACACGTTTTGGTGAAATATCAGCTACTGTCTTAGAACATCCTGAAAGCCTTTGAAATAGTCTGGTATTGTAAACTTCTAAATTATTGTATAGTTTTCTAGTTTTCCCTTTAAATATTTCCAGTTGTGCTATATGTGATGGCCCATCCTCTGACATTTTCTCTTACTTTAAGTGAAAAGCTTTGTCCTCTTTCCCATAACTCTTCCTGCTTGATACCTGTGACCTCCCCCATTCTTGCTGATTATTCCACTGTACACTCATTAACTTCCTTCATATAGCGTACCCTAAATCCTCTTCCTGTCCTTTTACAGTGCTGTGTCTGAATCACGGCATCTTCATCACAATTAACATTTTGGAAGTTCTTTACAGATTCATCCTTCGTGTCTTCAATCTAACCAACAGCTACGACCTGTTACCTTTTGATCGCTGCAGCTTTAGTCCTTCTCCTTTTGACCTCATTAAGCGCTCCACATTTGCACTGCTAAAGCTGTGTCTAAGAGCGTTGATTTCTCGTTTGTGCCAAACACCACTATTCCCTTCAACAGCACCCAGTGTGAAAGTGCAAGACACGAATGTCACTACGGTATTAGCACTTTGGATAGAATACAACAAAATTGCTTGTCCTGTCGGTTATCCCTTTCTGGCCTCTGCCCTTTAGCGGGTGTTTGCTTTGGCCCCCCTCCGCCGCTGCCTCGTATTTTCTTTATTTTATCAAATATTAAATGTCACCCTGTATGCTCCCTCCTTGTGTGGTCTCATTCTCTGATGCATTCTTTCTCAGTAACTCAGATTGCAATTCCATACTTTTCTCAGCCTTTCGTCATTCTTATAATTTCAGAGCGTTAACCTGTGAGCAAGATGCCATCTGATCAATACTCCCTGATTTACCTCAGCTTTTATTTTCAACCTTGATGTTATTTACCTGTTTTTCTGAGGGGGCGGGGGCGCGGTGCACCTTGGTCTTGTGCCTGGTTTTGCAACATTACAAAAAATTTAACTTTTTTTTTTGCTCTGAATTCTTTTATCCCTCAACAAATATATTAACAGGGAAAAGCTGAAGCCTTCTAAATATTTACATTTTTTAAAAACTTGTGTAACTAGAATTTAAATATGAATAACTGTAGCAGACTGTTCAAGTCATAAGGCATCGATGGGAATACTCAGTAGATATTCACTAGACATTGAATTTCGTTTAAGGAAATTAAGGCAATCGACCATCTCATTACATTGGGGTGTATGCTACGATGCTGGAGTGTCCTCTCCTGGGCGTAGGCCTGGGCAAACAGTATAGAGACCCTGAATTGCCCAAGTATCAGGACCCCCACCTCTCGAGATTGCTAATAATGTCCAAAGGAAAGGAAGAAACTTGTACTGTTTTGTACCTGAGCTGTTGCAGGAGTTAGCGGAAAGCTGCCTGACAAATGACAGGACTCCACTCGATTTTCTGTTGCGGTTTACTCCCTTAGCCTTCTCTCCCGAGACACCCACCATGCAGTGAAGCTGTTTACATAGCTGGGTGTCTGGTTCATGGGTACCAGGGCAAAACCATACACCAATGGGCCTGCATGCCATGCATCTTGGGGCCAGGTCTCCTCCAAGTTCCCTGTAGTTTAGCCTGGGACCGCAGGTACCCAGTTACATATGTTGCCATGGGGAGGCATGACATTAGGCTTGCTGATGGAGAGGCTATGTACTGGCAGAGGGAGGCTTGCACACTCTGCTCTCATTTTTGCAATACTTGTATTGCTCGCCAGTGGTGAGACCTGAAAGCGAGAGGTGTTGCGCAAGTTAACTGCTGCGCGCCACCTACTACGCTAATGCATCACATCAACTGGAGGCAAACCGGAGTTCTCCCTGGTGTCCTTGCCAATATTTATCCCTCAATCAACACCAAGGAAAAACCGATTCACTGGTTTTTATCACGGTGATGTTTGTGGGATTTTGCTGTTTGAAACTTGGCTGGCATGCATCCTATATTACAACAGTAACTATTGACATAAGACCACTTTTTTAATTGAAGTATTCCTAGAAGCTAAGAATTCACAGGATTGGAGATAGTTTGTGTGAGCGAATTGTTCTCTTAATGGAGTCAAACCATTCTAGCTCTGTTTCCATAAGCGAGTTGCACTTTATCCGACAATATTCAAAACCAGAAAGATCTGTGCATAATTCAAGATAAAGCCCCCTGCACAGCAGACAGGCAGTTTTGTAATATAGTTGTAAAGATAACTCACTGAACACTTATTTGTGCCATTTAACTTAATACAATATATAGGCTCATAAACTATTCTGAATTAACAATGATTTCCTTTGCTGTTTTATTTAAACTGCTTACTTTGAACTACTGGAGAAATGGATTCTTTTTTCAAGCAATGCTTTTTCATCATCGAAATAATCATTGATTTGGACAGATTAAAGTTTTCAAAACCCATTTGTTAATCCCATTTAGCCAAAGGGGATTTAAGTAGTATGTTTCACATTCTAAGAACTGAAGGAATGGAGGAATTTTAGGGCTGTTATGTTCCATTGCTACTATATCTCTTGCTTTCTAATGTTAACTTTAAACTTTTTTCCTTTCTCCTAGATTTTCCACTAACTTCTCACCTGTCTACACTGGCCAATATTCACAAGATTTACCACACCTTAAACAAACTGGTAATTTTATTTTTTATTAATACTTGGCCGTGCAGAATAATTGGGTTCAAAATATTTCTCTACTGGCTGGATAAACACAAGCTTCAAATGTGTAGAATGACTTAAATATAAATGGCAATAACCAACTTGTAAAGTTCCACTTCTATGATTATGTATCTTTGACAGCATGGATAACCTTCTGGGTTTTAGTGTAATGGTTTAAAGATCAATAAATGATTTGTTTAAGCTTCCTGTAATGTACATTACTATTTTGGAATGGAGAACAGAAAAAAAAGTCGCTTGGTAGCACGGAACTTGAGTATAGCTGAAAAAAAGAGACATGCTGTCGAAGTTTTCGCGTCTGCACTCATCAGGACAGACACAAGAATGCTAAATTTCAAAGGGAGCAACAATTTATATTGCATGAGAATAAGATGCTGATTGGTTGGTAAGTCGATTCTGGTTGAGGCATTGCCATGGAGAATGTACCAAGGAGCTACTGTCCCCCACATTTATGTTTGTTTCAAAAAAGGTGCAATGCCTGGACATGTTCCATTTGCCTGCAGAGAATAGGTCCCTGCATATGAGTATATGCAGCTTCTAGCAAGCGTAAGTGAGCCACATTGCAAGTTCGGCTGATCTTAAATTGGTAGTGTAATTCTTAGCGCACTCGGAATTGTTCAGCAAGTGATGTCTAATCGCAGGATCACATGTAACGTTAGACATTGTGTTCTGAGTTTTGCAAGTATGGGCTGGTTGAGTACAGTCCAAAGCCTAAACCTTCGCGCTCTAATAGAGATAGCTGGATAGATAGTGGATGCGTTAGCTATGATTTTCCAAAATTCCTTAGATACGGGAACGGTCCCATCAGATTGGAAGTTGGCAAATGTTGCGCTGCTTTTCAAGAAAGGAGGGACAGATAAAACGGGGAACTACAGGCCAGTTAGTCTAACATCAGGCATTGGGTAAATGCTGGAATCTATTAAGGAAGTCTTAACAATGCACTTAGAAAAGCACAGTATAATTAGAACAAGTCAACATTACTAAAGGGAAATCCTGTTTGACAAACTTATTAGAGCTTTTTGAGGATGTAACTAGTATAAAGAACAAAGAAAATTACAGCACAGGAACAGGCCCTTCGGCCCTCCAAGCCTGCGCCGATCCAGATCCTCTATCTAAATATTTGGTGATAAAGGGGAACCTGTAGATGTAGTACACCTGATTTCCAAAAGGCATTCGATAAGGTGCCACACAAAAGGTTAGTAGGCAAGATAAGGGTTCATGGAGTTGGGGGTAATACATTAGCATGGATAGAGATTGGTTAACAGACAGGAAGCAAAGAGTGGCCATAAACAAGTTGGCAGGCAGTGAGTAGTGGGGTGCTGCAAGGATCAGTGCTGGGGTCTCGGCTGTTTGCGCTCTATATTAATGACTTGGATGAAGAGACAGAGAATAATGTATCTAAGTTTGCTGATGATACAAAGCTCAATGGAAAGGTAAGCTGCGGAGAGGACATAGGTTGCAAAGAGATATAGACATGTTCAGTGAGTGGGCAACAAGATGGCAGATGGAGTATAATGTAGGGAAGTGTGAAGTTGTTCACTTCGGTCATAATAGAAAAGCAGAATATTTTTATAAAAGGTATGAAACTTGTCAGTGTTGATGTTCAGAGAGACTTTTTTTTCAGAGATACAGCACTGAAACAGGCCCTTCGGCCCACCGAGTCTGTGCCGACCATCAACCACCCATTTATATTAATCCTACACTAATCCCATATTCCTACCAAACATCCCCACCTGTCCCTATATTTCCCTACCACCTACCTATACTAGTGGCAATTAATAATGGCCAATTTACCTATCAACCTGCAAGTCTTTTGGCATGTGGGAGGAGACCAGAGCACCCGGAGGAAACCCACGCAGACACAGGGAGAACTTGCAAACTCCACACAGGCAGTACCCAGAATTGAACCCGGGTCGCTGGAGCTGTGAGGCTGCAGTGCTAACCATTGCGCCACTGTGCCGCCGGGTGTGCTTGTACAAGGAACGCAGAAAGTCAATATGCAGGTACAGCAAGCAGTCAGGAAGGCAAATGTTGGCCTTTATTACAAGAGGATTGGAGTACAGGAATAAAGAGGTCATGCTACAATTGTGCAGGGTTTTGGTGAGACCACATCTGGAGTACCGCGTGCAGTTTTGGTCTCCACTTTTAAGAATCTTGCATTGGAGGCAGTACAGCTAAGGTTCACAAGATTGAGCCCTGGGATGAGGGGATTGTCCTATGATGAGAGGCCTGTGTTCTCTGGAGTTTGGAAGAATGAGAGGTGATCTCATTGAAACATACAAGATTCTAAAGGGGCTGGATAGGGTAGACAGAGATTATTTCCGCTGGTCGGGGAATCTGAAACACGGGGGCACAGTCTCTGGATTAGGGGCCACTCATTTAGGATTGAGATGAGGAGAAATTACTTCACTCAAAGGGTTGTGAATCTTTGGCATTCTCTACCCCAGAGAGTTGTGAATGCTCCATCGTTGGATACATTTAAGGCTGGGATAGACAGATTTTTGGTGTCTCAGGGAATCAAGGGATATGGCAAGCGGCTGGGAAAGTGGGGTTGAATCCTAAGATCAGCCGTGATCATTTTCAATGGCGGAGCAGGCTCGATGGGCCATATGGTCTACTCCTGCTCCTATTTCTTGTGTTCTTGTGACGTGCTGTTTGATATGAACAGCCAGTTGTTGGGGATGCCAGCTGTGTAGGCATGCATTCTCCATGGCAACCCCTCAACCAATCAGTGCCCTTTTCTCATGCAGTATAAATTGTTGCTCCCTTTGAAATTTGGCATTCTTGCATCTGTCCTGATGAATGCAAGACAAAAAGCTATGACAGCATGTCTTTTTTTTCAGCAACACTCAAGAAGAAAAAATCTTGTAAATACCAAACTTGGGGGAGAACCACAAATAGGGAACAGGCTGGTCAAATACAGGAGAACCTGGATAGATTGGGGAACTACGCTGATGAGTGGAAGATGTCATAGAGTCATAGAGAGATACAGCAGAAACAGGACCTTCAGCCCACCAAGTCTGTGCCGACCAACAATCACCCATTTTATACTAATCCTACGTTAATCCCATGTTCCCTACCACATCCCCACCATTCTCCTACCACCTACCTACACTAGGGGCAATTTACAATGGCCAATTTACCTATCAACGTGCAAGTCTTTGGCTGTAGGAGGATACCAGAGCACCCGGCGGAAACCCACGCGGTCACAGGGAGAACTTGCAAACTCCGCACAGGCAGTACCCAGAACTGAACCCGGGTCGATGGAGCTGTGAGGCTGCGGTGCTAACTACTGCGCCATTGTGCCGCCCCATGTCCTTTAACATGGACAAGTGTCAGGTTAGGAGATTGGGCAAGCATAATAAGCAGTGGTAGTGCTGCTAAGACTGGAAAAATGCAGCTATGAGGAAAGATTGGATAGGCTGGGGTTGTTCTTCTTGGAACACAGATGACTGAGGGGAGATTTGATTGTGAGGGGCCTGGATAGAGTGGATGTGAAGGGCCTATTTACCTTAGCAGAGAGGTCAGTGACTAGGGGGCATAGATGTAAAGTGATTGGTAGAAAGATCAGAGGGGAGGTGAGGAAAAGTTTTTTTTTTCACCTAGAGGGTGGTAGGGGTCTGGAACTCACTGCCCGAAAGGATAGTAGTGGCAGAAACCCTCAACTCATTTAAAAGGTGTCTGGATATGCACCTCAAGTGCTGTAATCTGCAGGGCTACGGCCCAAATGCTGGAAGGTGGGATTAAGCTGGTTGGCTTGTTTTTTGGCTGGCACAAACACAATGGACCAAGTGGCCTCTTTGTGTGCCATAAACTTTCTATGATTCTATGAATGTAAGCTGTGGGCATTAATCTACAGGCTATGACCAGGAATAGATATTTTTGGGAAACTGGTGGATATCTCCTTGAAGCAATCAAAACAGTGAAGAGAGCAAGTAGGTTCTTGGGCTTTGTAGCCTGAGGAATAGAGCACAAATCTGAAGAAGCAATTTTGTGTCTGTAGTAAGTACTTGTTTGACCCTACTTGACGTACCATGAATATTATCAGAAAGACATTGGAGTGCATGCAGTGAAGCATGTTAAATTGACGGTGGGGTTAGACATCTTGATTTAAGTGAAGTGGCGACAAAAGCTGGGAGTATTTATATTGCAGAATAGGCTGAAAAATGAGATTCTAGAAGTATTCAGTCTCGTAAAAGTTGTGGATGAGATGAGCATTAATATGCTTAACATAGTCTCACTTCCTACAACAAGAGAATTAGATTGAGGAAGTTGAGTGGTGAAAAGGATTGTTTAGATTTAACGACATTACCCAGAGGGTGATGAAAGTATGGAATGGAGACAATGGGAGCTGATTGTATCAGCAATTTCAAGGTAGAGTTAGACAAGTACCTGGGTATGAGTTGTACTGTGGGATGTTATAATTCCTAGACACTGGGATTGCAAGTGGTCTTTTCTGTGTATTTTATAATTCATGGGATGTGATCATCTCTGGCAAGGCCAGCATTTATTGCCTACCCCAAAGTGCCCTCGAGAAGGTGGTGGAGAGTTGCCACCTTGCTCCATTGCAGTTCATGTGGTGTAGGTACACCCTCAATGTTGTTTGGGAGGGAGGTTCAGGATTTTGACCCAGTGACTGTGAAGGAACGGCGATATAGTTCCAAGGCAAGATGAGGGGAGCTTGCAGGTGATGGTGTTCCCATATGCCTGCTACTCCTGTTCCTCCAGGTGATAGAGGTCATGGGTTATAAGACATTCCTTCATTTCTTTGGCTTTTCAGCAGTTTATACTTTTGTAAATGCACTTCAATGTAATGAATGTAGTAATTGCATTTTTATTTTGAACTGTTCATTGTACACTTAGGAAGTTCGTGCTGATTTTCATTTGTTCATGTTAGAGGTTCAGGGGCTATCCACATACTAACATCATATATATTTTTATTAAATTCTTTTTTTTTCCCTCCTCTCACTCCATTCAACTGAATTTTTTTGGGATCTTTTACAGTTTGCACAGAAAAAATTAAAACCAAGATTGTTTTTGAAGCAATTTGCAATGATTATGTCTGGGTAATTCATGCAGTAAATAAATTGGATAACTCATTTGTCTTTCATACTCATTCACTCCAGCTTTGAAATTCAGTAAGGGAGGTGCAGAGAAACTAATTTCTCTGGTGATAATCCAGAATAAGAGGGCCCAATCTTAAAGTTACAATCAGGCCATTTAGGAATGAAATTGGAAAGCACCTTTTCACATGCAAGGTAGTGAAAATCTGGAACAAAAACAAGAAATGCTGGAATCACTCAGCAGGTCTGGCAGCATCTATGGAAAGAGAAGCAGAGTTAACGTTTCGGGTCAGTTCCGAAGAAGGGTCACTGACCCGAAACGTTAACTCTGCTTCTCTTTCCACAGATGCTGCCAGACCTGCTGAGTGATTCCAGCATTTCTTGTTTTTGTTTCAGATTTCCAGCATCCGCAGTATTTTGCTTTTATTTTAGTGAAAATCTGGAACTTTCTTCCCAAAAGACTATGGATGCTGGGTCATTTGAAAATTTTAAGACTGAAATTGATTAACTTTTTGTGAGGCAGAAGTATCAAAGGATATAGAACAAAGGCAGCTAAATGTAATTGAGGTGTAGATCAGTGCTGATCTAATTGAATAATGGAATAGGCTTGAGGAGCTGAATGGCCTACTCCTGTTCCTGTGTTCCTTAGGATTATATTTAAATTGTTTCCCTTTTCTTTTCTCAGTCATGAGTTTGAAGGATATTGTTTATGGTGGGTGGGGGGTGTTGCACTGGGGGCCACACAAAATGTTGTTCACCTTTTAATTTCGGTATAATGGTACAATCCTCCACACGTAAGACTTCTGATCTTGGTGAAATAGGTTTTTGATTTTGTGAGTCTTCACCCTGCAGGTTTTGACCAATCCTCTGTCTGAATCAACCACCCTTGATTACTTTGAACCATGAAGGTAGAGGTGTCTTGAGCTCCTGTGCTCTGTTTTCTGTCTGGATGACTTGACTTGTCCAATCTAGTATCTGGGGAATCAGATTTGTTTTTCCCTTGTTTCATTTTGGGTTGATCCAGTGAGATAAAAGAGCCACCACACTTCATGACCTAGTAGTCCACGCTGCAGTGTCTCTTCCTCACCTTGAGTTTTCTTTTGCTCATTCATCAGATGTGTGGCAAGACCAGCATTTGTTGCACATCCTTAAATGCCCTTGAGATGGTGGTGGTGAGCTGCCTTCTTGAACCATTGCAGTGATTAGCACCGCAGCCTCACAGCTCCAGGGACCCGGGTTCGATTCTGGGTACTGCCTGTGTGGAGTTTGCAAGTTCTCCCTGTGTCTGCGTGGGTTTCCTCCAGGTGCTCCGGTTTCCTCCCACAAGTCAAAAGACTTGCAGGTTGATAGGTAAATTGGCCATTATAAATTGCCCCTAGTATAGGTAGGTGGTAGGGGAATATAGGGACAGGTGAGGACGTAGTAGGAATATGGGATTAGTGTAGGATTAGTATAAATGGGTGGTTAATGGTCGGCACAGACTCGGTGGGCCGAAGGGCCTGTTTCAGTGCTGTATCTCTAAATCTAAAAAAATCTAGTCCATGTAGTGCAGGTATATCCACAGCGCTGTTCACAGGAAGTTCCAGGATTTTGACCCAGTGACAGTGAAGGAACGACACATAGTTCAGTAAGGATGGTGGGTGACTTGGCAGGAAACTTGCAAGTTCCTATGTGCCTGTTGCTCTTGTTGTTGATAGAAGTCATGGGTTTGGAAGGTGCTGTCGACGGAGTCTTGGGTGAGTTGCTGCAGTGCATCGTTTAAATGGTACACACTGCAGCCATGGTTTGCCTGTGGTGGAGGGGGTGAATGTTTAAGGTGGTAGATAGGGTGTCAAATAATTAGGCTGCTTTGTCCTGAATGGTATGGAGTTTCCTGCATTGTTGGAACTGCACTAATCCAGGCAAGTGGAGAGTATTCCATCGCACTCCTGATTTGTACTTTGTAGGTGATGGAAAGGTTTTGGGAAGTCAGAAGGCAAGATACTCGATGCAGAATTCCCAATCTCTGATCTGCTCTTGTAACCACAGTGGCTTGTCCAGTTAAGTTTCTGGTCAACTGTGATCCCTAGGATGTTGATGGTGGGGGATTCAGTGATTTGTAATGGCAAGGGGTGATGATTAGATTCTGTCTTGTTGGGGATGGTCATTGCCTGGCATTTGTGTTACTTGCCACTTAACTGGACAACATTCAGACTTGGGGCTATTACTGCCTGCAGACATGGGCTGCTTCAGTGTTTGAGGAGTTGCAACTGGAACTGAACACTGCTATCAGGAGCAAACATCCCACTTCTGACCTTTATGATGGAGGGAAGATCAGTGAAGCAGCTGAAGATGGTTGGGTCTAGGACACTGCCTTTTTTTTTTCTTTTTGCTGTACCTGCCCTGGAAGTGTTTGGGGAAAGTGCAGATTAGGGTTGTCCAACCTTTAGGGGTGGAGGACCGCATTGCGATTTTTGCTTGACCCAGGGGAACAGTGAGCAAATTTTGAAAGATCAAGGCATTAAAAATTTAACTTGCTAATAAAACAGCACATGTGCATTTTTGTGAAGAAGCTTTAAATGAGAAAACTAACTTATTGACTGACTTTCTCGTCACTATATTGAAAACTGATTTAGTGACAGACCTGGCACGTTTTTGCTTTAATAAGTAGTCAATCTCTGCCCTCACACTTGATGTAGCGATGCAGAGTATTCTGGATAGAAGTCCACCTTTCAGTAGAGACCTTGATTTCCCCCTTCCCCCTCTCCCCGCGCTGTGTGTGTGTCTCGTTTTCTCTTCCTTCCCCGTTCCCCTCTAGGACTAGGGACACAGATAGAAAGTTTTGTGCAAAAGGGCAGGGGGAATATGAGGAAGCACTTATTGACGCAGCGGGTGGTAATGATCTGGAACTCGCTGCCCACAAGGGTGGTGGAAGTGGAGACGATCAAAGACCAACAGAGAGAAATAGACTTAAAGGGCTACGGGGATTGAGCCAGGGAGTAGGACTGACGACATAGCTCCGTGGAGAGCCGGCATGATGGATGGAGTGGCCTCCTTCTGTGCCATAAATCAATGACTCTTTGAATTTCTCTTCCTCCCCCCCCTCTCTTTTTCCCCCCCCTCTCTTTTTCCCCCCCCTCTCTTTTTCCCCCCCCTCTCTTTTTCCCCCCCTCTCTTTTTCCCCCCCTCTCTTTTTCCCCCCCTCTCTTTTTCCCCCCCTCTCTTTTTCCCCCCCTCTCTTTTTCCCCCCCTCTCTTTTTCCCCCCCTCTCTTTTTCCCCCCCTCTCTTTTTCCCCCCCTCTCTTTTTCCCCCCCTCTCTTTTTCCCCCCCTCTCTTTTTCCCCCCCTCTCTTTTTCCCCCCCTCTCTTTTTCCCCCCCTCTCTTTTTCCCCCCCTCTCTTTTTCCCCCCCTCTCTTTTTCCCCCCCTCTCTTTTTCCCCCCCCTCTCTTTTTCCCCCCCCTCTCTTTTTCCCCCCCCTCTCTTTTTCCCCCCCCTCTCTTTTTCCCCCCCCTCTCTTTTTCCCCCCCCTCTCTTTTTCCCCCCCCTCTCTTTTTCCCCCCCCTCTCTTTTTCCCCCCCCTCTCTTTTTCCCCCCCTCTCTTTTTCCCCCCCTCTCTTTTTCCCCCCCTCTCTTTTTCCCCCCCTCTCTTTTTCCCCCCCCTCTCTTTTTCCCCCCCCTCTCTTTTTCCCCCCCCTCTCTTTTCCCCCCCCTCTCTTTTTCCCCCCCCTCTCTTTTCCCCCCCCTCTCTTTTTCCCCCCCCTCTCTTTTTCCCCCCCCTCTCTTTTTCCCCCCCCTCTCTTTTTCCCCCCCCTCTCTTTTTCCCCCCCCTCTCTTTTTCCCCCCCCTCTCTTTTTCCCCCCCCTCTCTTTTTCCCCCCCCTCTCTTTTTCCCCCCCCTCTCTTTTTCCCCCCCCTCTCTTTTTCCCCCCCCTCTCTTTTTCCCCCCCCTCTCTTTTTCCCCCCCCTCTCTTTTTCCCCCCCCTCTCTTTTTCCCCCCCCTCTCTTTTTCCCCCCCCTCTCTTTTTCCCCCCCCTCTCTTTTTCCCCCCCCTCTCTTTTTCCCCCCCCTCTCTTTTTCCCCCCCCTCTCTTTTTCCCCCCCCTCTCTTTTTCCCCCCCCTCTCTTTTTCCCCCCCCTCTCTTTTTCCCCCCCTCTCTTTTTCCCCCCCCTCTCTTTTTCCCCCCCCTCTCTTTTTCCCCCCCCTCTCGTTTTCCCCCCCCTCTCTTTTTCCCCCCCTCTCTTTTTCCCCCCCTCTCGTTTTCCCCCCCCTCTCTTTTTCCCCCCCCTCTCTTTTTCCCCCCCCTCTCTTTTTCCCCCCCCTCTCTTTTTCCCCCCCCTCTCTTTTTCCCCCCCCTCTCTTTTTCCCCCCCCTCTCTTTTTCCCCCCCCTCTCTTTTTCCCCCCCCTCTCTTTTTCCCCCCCCTCTCTTTTTCCCCCCCCTCTCTTTTTCCCCCCCCTCTCTTTTTCCCCCCCCTCTCTTTTTCCCCCCCCTCTCTTTTTCCCCCCCCTCTCTTTTTCCCCCCCCTCTCTTTTTCCCCCCCCCTCTCTTTTTCCCCCCCCTCTCTTTTTCCCCCCCCTCTCTTTTTCCCCCCCCTCTCTTTTTCCCCCCCCTCTCTTTTTCCCCCCCCTCTCTTTTTCCCCCCCCTCTCTTTTTCCCCCCCCTCTCTTTTTCCCCCCCCTCTCTTTTTCCCCCCCCTCTCTTTTTCCCCCCCCTCTCTTTTTCCCCCCCCTCTCTTTTTCCCCCCCCTCTCTTTTCCCCCCCCCTCTCTTTTCCCCCCCCTCTCTTTTTCCCCCCCCTCTCTTTTTCCCCCCCCTCTCTTTTTCCCCCCCCTCTCTTTTTCCCCCCCTCTCTTTTTCCCCCCCTCTCTTTTTCCCCCCCCTCTCTTTTTCCCCCCCCTCTCTTTTTCCCCCCCCTCTCTTTTTCCCCCCCCTCTCTTTTTCCCCCCCCTCTCTTTTTCCCCCCCCTCTCTTTTTCCCCCCCCTCTCTTTTTCCCCCCCCTCTCTTTTTCCCCCCCCTCTCTTTTTCCCCCCCCTCTCTTTTTCCCCCCCCTCTCTTTTTCCCCCCCTCTCTTTTTCCCCCCCTCTCTTTTTCCCCCCCTCTCTTTTTCCCCCCCTCTCTTTTCCCCCCCCTCTCTTTTTCCCCCCCCTCTCTTTTTCCCCCCCCTCTCTTTTTCCCCCCCCTCTCTTTTTCCCCCCCCTCTCTTTTTCCCCCCCCTCTCTTTTTCCCCCCCCTCTCTTTTTCCCCCCCCCCGCCATGTGTTGAACTACCCAAGTGTAGTGGGAGCTTCACTCTGTATCTAACCCGTGATGTCTGATGATGACACAAAGATAGGTAGGAAAGTAAGTTGTGAAGAGGACATAAGGAGGCTACAATGTGATATCGGTTAAGTGAGTGGGCAAAGATCTGGCAAATGGAGCATAATTTGGGAAAAGGTGAAATTGTCCATTTTGGCAGGAATAATAAAAAAGAAGTATATTATCTAAATGGTGAGAGTTTGCAGAGCTCTGAGATGCACAGATATCTGGGTGTCCTCGTGCCTGAATCGCAAAAGGTTAGTATTCAGGTTCAGCAAGTAGTTAGGAAAGCTCATAGAATGTTATAATTTTATTGTGAAGGATATTGGTGAGACCTTATCTGGAGTACTGTGTACAGTATTGGTCTTCTTATTTAAGGAAAGATGTAAATGCGTTGAAAGCAGTTCAGAGAAGGATTACTGGACTAATCCCTGGAATGGGCGGGTTGTCTTATGAGGAAAGGCTCCACTGGGTAGGCTTGTATCCACTGGAATTTAGAAGAGTAAGGGGCAACTTGATTGAAACTTATAAGATCCTGAGGAGTGTTGACAGGGTGCATGTGGAAAGGATGTTTCCTCTTGTGGGAGAATCTAGAACTAGGAGTCACTGTTTAAAAATAAAGGGTCGCTCATTTAAGACCAAGATGAGGAAAAATATTTTCTTTGAGAGTCATGAGTCTTTGGAATTCTCTTCCGCAAAAGACGGTGGAAGCAGAGTCTTTGAATATTTTTAAGGCAGCGGTAGATAGATTCTTGATAAGCAAGGGGGTGCAAGGTTATCGGGGGTTGGTGGGAATGTGAAACAATCAAATCAGCCATGAACTTATTGAATGGCGGAGCAGGCTCGAGGGGCCGAGTGGCCTACTCTTGGTCCCAATTCATATGTTCATATGTACCTACCCTGGGTTGTTTGGGGCAGTGTAGGGTGTAACTTTACTCTGTATCTGACCCCTTTTTTTATTTTTGTAGCCTTTATACCCCATGCACTTTGATTTATGAGGACCTTCTGCTGCCATGTCCTGGGGCTGAGATGATTGGCCACAATGATCGTACTTTGTGCTAGGTATGACTCCAGCCAGTAGAGCGTTTTACCCCCTGTTTCCCATTGACTTTAAATTTTACTAGGGTTCCTCGATGTTTTTCACTCGGTGAAATGCTGCCTTGATGTCAAGGGCAGTCACTCATACATAACCTTTTGGAATTCATCTCTTTTATCCATGTTTGGACCGAGGTTGTAATGAGGTCTGTGGCCGAGTGTTCCTGGTGGAACCCAACCTGAACGTTGTTGAGCAGCTTATTGTTGAGCATGCTGTGTGATAGCACTGTTAATGACACCTTGCATTACGTTGCTAATGATTTGAGAGTAGACTGATGGCAGTAATTGGGCAGATTGGATTTGTCCTGCTTTTTGTGGACAGGATATACCTAACATTGTTGGTTATGTGCCAGTGTTGTAGCTGTACTGGAACAGTTTGGCTAGGGGCACCATTAGTTATGGAGCACAAGTCTTCAGCACTACAGCAGAATGTTGTCAGGGTCCATGGCCTTTGCTATATCCAGTATGCTGAGCCGTTTCTTGATGTTGCATGGAATGAATCGAATTGGCCGAAGACTGGCATCTGCGATGGGAAATTCAGGAGGAGGCTGAGATGAATCATCCACTTGGCACTTCTGGTTGATTGAGGAGTCTGGGACATTGGCTGTAAGGTATATTTTTCAGTGAGTATGACTGTGTCAGGCTGTTGCTTGACTAGTTTCTGGGGCAGCTCTCCCAATTTTGACAGAAGTCCCCCAGATGTTAGTGAGGAGAACTTTGCAGTGTTGCCTGGGCTGGGTGTGCCTTTCTTGTTTCTGGATCCTAGGTCTATGCCGGGTGATCCATCCAGTTTTTTTATTCTTTGACTTTTCTGCATAGCAGTTTGATGCAACTGAGCGGCTTGCTAGGCCATTTCAGAGAGCAGTTAAAAGTCAACCACATTGCTTTGTCGGGAGTCACAAATAGCCAGACCAGGTAAAGATGGCATATTTCCTCCCAAGAAGGGCGTTAGTGCATCAGGTGGGTTTTTACGACAATCCAGTGACGATCATCATTACTGAGACTAACTTTTTTAAAATTCCAGATTAATTTAATTGAATTTAAATTCCCCCAGTTGCTTTGGTGGGATTTGATCTCATGAAATATTAGTCCAGTTATGTTACCATTATGCTACCAAGGGTGGATTTTGCTCCCAACTTGTCATGGTGACTGAAGAAATCCTTTAAAAAAGAAAGGCTTAGAACATTATTCAGTGAACAATGAAACTAGTAATTCTCCCTTGTAATTATCTGTCCAGTATTGTTTCTGTGAGTCAACTAACATACTAACTCCTAGTTCTAATCACTGCCCTTGACTCTTCATAAAGTGCCATTCCAGCATCTTTGGCTTTCAGAGCCATGTGTTTTGGGCTAGTTGATCAAGATTTAGTCTTCCAGAATTCTGCCCTGTTTGGTGAAGCTGATTATCAATCTCCTTTGTCTCCTTTGCAAAGAATTCAAGTCTTGATGTGTGTATTGAAGGAACTCATATCCAGATGATCCTCACAGGTTTTCTATCAATTTGCAACTAACTGCTTGAATGAATATGCATGTTTCTTTTCTGTCGGATAGAGGTGTGGCATACACTAAAGCTGGCAAAAACTAAGAAAAAATGTCTTGTGGCATGACCCTGGCAGAGTACAGAAGACTTGCAGAAATTATATTGGGTACTACTGACAAAGGTGCAGATTTACAATTGTCTATTGTACATTTTATTAAACTTTATTCAGCAAATTGATTGCTTTAAAATTTTACATTAAATTTAAACTATTACACAAACCAAATTGCTGCTTGGGTGTTAACTTTACAAGTTGGATGAGTGATCTGAAGCTTTATCGTTGGCATTCTAAACATACTGAACTAAGATAGAATAGGGAAGTGCAATTGCAGGAATTACTTGTTTTCCTTTTGTACGTTGACTAGCTCCAAGTGAATTATCTCAATAATGTTCCAACCTTGTAGAGCAGGTGCTGATGGTGACAATTAGGGATGAACTTGCTTAAGGATTCCAGCTTTTCAAATATTACTTTGCCACTTGTTTTGTATAGTATTAATTATGTGTGACTACAAAGTCAAAGGGTAGAATGTTCATAGCTGAAAAGCTTGCAACTTAGAACAAAAGTGAGCCTGCAACAACAAACTTTACCTTTTCTATATAGTTACTGACTTAGTGTTAAAATTGATAGTATGTAAAAACAAGAAATGCTGGAAATGCTTAGCAGGTCTGGCAGCATCTGTGGAGAGAGAAGCAGAGTTAACGTTTCAGGTCAGTGACCCTTCTTCAGAAGGATTTTGCTTTTATTAAAACTAATAGTGTTTCCTTTTTGGAGCAGCCAGTCCTTAAGTTTGAACTTACTGCAGCTACAAAATTTGTAGTTTTTCAGATATACTGTTGGTAAAGGACCTCAATCTGTCTTTCTCTTGCAGTTATTTTGAGTAAGAAAGAAACAAAGAACTTAAATTATATAGCGCCTTTCATGACCTGTGGATGACCCAAAGCAATTTACAGCCAATGAAGCAGTTTTGGAGTTTAGTCACTGTTGTGCCGAGAAATGTGGCAGTCAGTTTGTGCACAGCGAGGTCCCTCAAACAGCTATATAATAATGACCAGACAGTCTGTTTTAATAATTTTGGTTGAGGGATAAATATTGCCCAGAACACCAAGAAGAACTCACCTGCTCTTCTTTGAATAGTGTCATGGGATCTTTTACATTCCCAAGTGGGTAGATGGTTTAATGGCTCATGGAAAGACGGCACCTCTAACAGTGCAGCCTTCTAACTCGGGCAACTGTTTTTCCACGGAGCAATAGTTGATGCTTGTGTTTATTATAATAAACAACATATGGTTAATGATTCAACATTCTCTGGTTTCTCTAGAAGATCATAATTTTAAAAGTTGCACTTTGTAGCATATTTTTGAGGATGGAAGAAGTGGAAAAATAATTATGGTAAAGTTTTTAGGGCATGAATTATTTCCCAAAGGCAGTGGCTTGTGTTGCAGTGCAATTTTCTGGCACTAACAGCCCTGTGGTACCTTTTGTTATTTACTAAGGTATAGTTAATCACTGGCTAAATCTTAGGTTACATGGTGGCTGCATTGTGAATTCACTCAGTTTTGTATTTGGAATGCAATTTCTGGCTTCCAAATCAAACATTTTTCTTTATAAATAGGGGCTTGAAAATCATTACGGAACTCCTTGGAACAGTTGAGTAAAATATTTTGCAGGTAAATTATTTTTTTGAAAGAGGGATAAAATAGCACAATTTTTAATATTTTATTAGACTATTGCTCTTTAATAGTTGCATTCTCTTGAGGATTTACAATTACCCTATTTGCAGTAATCTGCGTGCTGAATCAAATGTATCTATATATTGAACCGCACACTTGGCACCAGGTAAAGCAACTAAAACATTTATTTACTATTTAAAAAATTAAGTATGAAATAATATGACATACTATAAATATAAATATTAAATTGTAGCAAGGTTTGGATGATTCTGGATTGATAAATTCTGCCAGTTAATTCCTACAAAGAATAACTAAACAGTACTTTAGTAAAGTTAATGCAATTTGTTTGTATAGCTTTTGACTTGTATTGTTAGGTGAGCATATTGAATAAGTTGTTAACTTGTAAAGGGTTCGGGAACAATTTGATGTTTACAGACATGCAACCTTTAGCAACTCAGTATAGCAGTCACAGTGTATTTTAAACTGATGTTTGCAAAATGCACACATTTGTAAAAGTAAATGTGGCTAATACTTTATTATTGATTTGTACAGCGATTGAAATAGTAATTAAAGCCATGCTGTGTAGCTACAAGCATGAATGATGCACAGTCTTATTTATTTATTTAGAGATACAGCACTGAAACAGGCCCTTCGGCCCACCGAGTCTGTGCCGACCAACAACCACCCATTTATACCAACCTTACTGTAATCCCATATTCCCTACCACCTACCTACACTAGGGGCAATTTACAACAGCCAATTTACCAATCACCTGCAAGTCTTTGGCTGTTATTAGAAAAGTAACAGCTGGATGAAAGCAAGCTTTTCCTCTGAAAGTTATGTCTGGCGATTATTGTTAGTGAAATATCAAATGGACTACACCTGAAGACCTTGCCTAAGCCTAGTTTCTCCTCAGTGAAAGATTTTCATGGATCAAAAGGTTTAGAATCTGGTTAATTTGCTTGTCTTAGTTATGGCACTCTCACCTCAGTCAGAAGATTGTGGGTTCATGCTCCACTCCAGGACTTGAGCACATGATCAAGTTTGATGTTTCTGTGCAGTACTGAGGGAGTGTTGCATTGTCAGAGATGCTGACTTTCAAATGCAAAATAAGAATTCCTCCATAAATGGAGCAGAGGATGCCTTATCTGCAACCGACAGATAACTTTTTTGAAAAAAAATGAAAATTTTAAATCCTTTTGAAGTATTAATTACACGTAGATTCTTGCCTTTTCCTTATATAACTGATAATATAACTAGGGCTGTAGGATAGGGCTTTAAACTAAATAGTGGGGGGGGGAGGGTTCAGTTGCATGGAAAATTATGAAGTCAAAGTTAAAGGAGAAGGTAGGAGTGCAGGTTAGTGATGAGGCTGATTGTTACCAGAAAATAAAAGGTAGGGACAGAACGTGTGAACGTCATATTGCACCAAGGAATCGTACAAGAGTAGGGAAATTTGATAATAGAACAAACATAAAGGCTTTGATTCTGAATGCACGAAGCATTCAGAATAAAGTTAATGAGTTAACAGCGCAAATAGAGACAAATGGGTATGATTTAGTGGTGATTACTGAGACGTGGTTGCAGGGAAACAGGTTTGGGAATTGAATATCCAAAGGTACTCAGTATTTCGGAAGGATAGGCAGGAAGGAAAAGGAGGTGGTGTAGCTTTGTTAGTAAAGGAAGAGAGAAATGATATAGGCATTGGAGGTCAAGACGTAGAATCAGTCTGGGTAGAAATGAGAAATAGCAAGGGAAAGAAGTCCCTGGTGGGAGTAATCTATAGTTCCCCAAACAGTAGTTCCACAGTGTGGCACATTATAAACAAGGAAATACTAGTGGCTTGTAAGAAAGGTATGGCAATAATCATGGGTGATTTTAATATGCATATAGACTGGATTAATCAAATTGGCAAGGGTAGCCTCGAGGGCAAGTTCATTGAATGTATTAGAGATTGTTTTTTGGAGCAATATGTTGTGGAACCAACCAGGGAGCAGGCTATTCTAGATTTGATGTTATGTAATGAGGTGGGATTAATTCTCTCATAGTTAAGGATCCTCTAGGGAAGAGTGATCATAGCATGCTAGAATTTCAAATTCAGTTTGAGGGCGAGAAACTGGAGTCCCACACAGGCGTTCTGGAGTTAAACAAAGGTAATTACATAGGCATGAGGACAGATTTGGCCCTAGTGGACTGGGCAGGAAGACTAAAAGGTAGGACAGTTGATGAGCAGTGGCAGATGTTTAAGGAGATATTCAATTCCTCCCAACTAAAATATATTCCAGAGAGGAAGAAAGATTGTAAGAGGGGGAAAAACATCTAATACATCCATGGCTAAGCAAGGAAGTTAAGGGTAACATAAAGACAAAAAACTAAGGCAAGCTGGAAGATTGGGAAACTTATAAAGATCAGCAAAAGGTTACTAAAAAAGTAATAAGAGCAGAGGTAAATTATGAAAGAAAACTAGCGCAAAATATAAAAACAGATAGCAAAAGCTTCTATAAGTATATAAAAGGGGAGAGAATAGCTAAGGTGAATGTGGGTCCTTTGGAGGATGAGGCTGGGGAGTTAATAGAGGGGAACACAGAAATGGCAGAGACACTAAATCAGTATTTTGCCTCAGTTTTCACAGTGGAGGACACTAGTACCATCCCAATAGTAACAGGTAATGCAGAAGTTATAGAAAGGGAGGAACTTAGAACAATCATCATTGCTAGGACAAAAGTACTGAGCAAACTATTGGGATTGAAGGCAGACAAGTCCCCAGGGTCTGATGGCCTATATCCTAGGGTCTTAAAGGAAGTGGCAGCGGGGATAGTGGATCCATTAGTTATAATCCAAAATTCCCTGGATGCAGGGAAGGTTCCAGTGGATTGGGAAAATGCTAATATAACGCCCTTATTCAAAAAGGGAGGGAGGCAGAAAGTAGAAAACTGTAGACCAGTTAGTCTAACATCTGTCATTGGGAAATTGTTTGTTTGTATCCATTTTTAAAGAAGTAATAACAGGATATTTAGAAAGTCAAAACACAATCCATCAGAGTCAGCATGGTTTTATGAAGGGTAAATCGTGTTTGACTAATTTGCTAGAGTTCTTCGAAGACGTAACGAGTAAAGTGGTTAATGGGGATCCTGTAGATGTCGTATATCTGGACTTCCAGAAGGCATTTGGTAAGGTGCCGCACAAAAGGTTAATACACAAGGTAAGATCACATGGGATGAGGGGCAATTTATTAGCTCGGATAGAGGATTGGCTAACCAACAGAAAACAGAGAGTCGGGATAAATGGGTCCTTTTCTGGTTGGCAAGATGTAACTAGTGGGGTGCCACAGGGTTCGGTCCTCAGGCCCCAACTATTTACAATCTATATTAATGACTTGGATGCAGGGATAGAAGGTACAAAAGCCAAATTTGCAGATGATTCTAAAATAGGTGGGGTAGTAAGTTGCAATAAAGAAATAAGAAATTTACAAATGGATATGGATAGGTTAGGTGAGTGGGCCAAAATTTGGCAGATGGAGTTTAACGCGGATAAATGTGAGGTTGTCCATTTTGGTTGGAAGAATAGATAGGCAAATTATTATCTAAATGGAGAGAAGCTTCAGAGTGCTTCGGTGCAGAGGGAGCTGGGTGTCCTCGTGCATGAATCGCAGAAATCTAGTATGTAGGTGCAGCAGGTAATAAGGAAGGCAAATGGAATTTTGGCATTTCTTGCTAAAGAAATAGAGTATAATAGTAGGGAAGTGTTGCTGCAACTGTACAAGGCATTAAGTGAGATCGCAACTGGAGTATTGTGTTGCATTGGAAGCAGTTCAGAGGAGGTTCACTAGATTGATTCCAGAGATGGGGGGCTTATCTTATGAAGAGAGATTGAGCAGTTTAGGCCTTTACTCTCTGGAGTTTAGAAGAATGAGAGGAGATCTAATTGAGGTATATAAGATGATTAAGGGGATTGACAAAGTAGACGTAGCGAGGATGTTTCCTCTTGTGGGGCAATCTAGAACGAGAGGTCATGGTTTTAGGATAAGGGGGTAGCAGATTTAAAACAGAGATGAGGAGAAATTACTTCTCTCAAAGGGTCGTGAGTCTGTGGAATTCACTACCCCAGAGTACGGTGGATGCCGGGACATTGAGTAAATTTAAGGAGGAGATAGACAGATTTTTAATTAGTAATGAGTTGAAGGGTTATGGAGAACGGGCAGGAAAGTGGAGTTGAGGCTCGAGGGGCTGAATTACCACCTGCTACTGCTACTCCTAGTTCTCGTGTAATTAGGGTAGAAATCGGATCTTGTTGCATCTGATTTTGGCACGAAGCCGGGGTCGAAAGATCCAGTTTCTCGGAACTATGTCTTATGCTCTGAGCGTCTATAATACGTCCAGCGCTGTATTGGCATGGGCAATTATTCGGGTGTCACTGGTGGCCTTAAACAGATGTTGGGCCCCTTGCATATTGCTAATGAGGGACCTAACATCCATTTAAGGAGCCCTCCCGAACCTGCTGCGTTCAGGTATTTCTCATCTTGCTGCAGCTTAACCAGTGGTCCTTAAAGGGACCACCAACAAAAAGGTAAGCTGTTAGCTTGTCTAATGTGGAGCCAGGACCAGCACTGCTGCTCCTTCTAGCTCTGTAAAAACCTTTAGGGCCTCTTGTCAGGTGGCTCTTGCTCATTTCTTGTTCTATGCCGTTGTTGCAGTTGGCTCAAATTGGTGGGAAGCCAACCAGCTAACTGCCTCTTGACATACAGTTGGCACCTGCAATTTTCTGGCATCTGGCTTCTGACATGCATTCTTGAAAATGTCATATATTTTGGACCCTAAATGGACCAAAAATATTTTCTTGTGCATAAAACTGCATAATCTGTATAATAAATTAAAATTTAAAGAATAGCTTGAAGATCTGTCAACCAAATGCATAACAGTTTTGAAAAGGCTTCATCGTCACTGCTTAGTTGAACACTGAGTGTCCCCATCAGCACACAGTTTCTTTAAAGATCCATCACTGTCGACTGCAGCATTTAATACTGTTTAACTATAAAACCACAAAGGAGATGGGTGGGGACGCCTTCATGGATCAGTGTGTAACCTTAAGCATTAGCATTTAAGTACAAGGTTTGTCACGATTGTCCATTTGTTTAGGAAACTTTTTAAATAACCACATTAAAAAAAGTGATACTATGGACAGAAAATGGTAAACATTATATAGTTATCAATCTGTATAATTAATGTAATTAAAATTTAAAGAGTAGTTTGTATCATAACCAGTTTTGTTCTTAGTTGCTTTAATGTCGAGGTTCTCAAATAGGAGAAGGGAGGCGAGCAGGATGGGCTGGTCTAAACAGGTGCCACCTCTGCAGTTTGCATAGCCACGGGAGTTGCATTATGGGGTGATCTCAGCAAAATGTGGGATGTTTAAATTCCAGTCAGTTTGTTGAAGCGAATATTGAACTTTGCAACCTTTCCAGATAGATACTTGCCTGAATTGATAGCTGCCATTTCACATTTAAAGTTTTCCATTCGCTGTGAGACCCCTGCAAGGTACTGGGTTTAGGTAGAAAGAGTGCATTGCACAAGAGAGGGGGTGCTAAGCAAAATAATGTTTGGGAACCTCTGCTTTAAGGTTAAGATTAGCTGTACTATAACTGGTGTTGCATGGTGGATCATATTCCAAGATGCATTTGCTGTAAATCTAAGATTTGCAAAACTTTCCTTCTTTTCCCTTCATTGCAGAACTTGACAGAAGACGTCGGCCAAGACGACCAGCAATCAGGTAGGTGTGATTTTTTTTTTTTCCCCTTCCTTTCCCTAAATGAATGGGATTGTCTCTGTGAAAGTATAGTTTTTACTAACATCCAGACTTGATGTTTGACCTGCTTAAGTGGATTAATAGCTGTATGTTGCTGGCTCTGGGGCAACTCCAATAATATTACTTTGGAAAATTTGTGGGATATACTCACTGCTATGCACACATGTGCAGATATTTGTATAGTTAGCACGATGTGTATCTTTCCATGATTGCAATGCAGTTCACTGATAGCTTTGACATTAACCATACCCATTTTAGAATGCCGAATCTGTTTGAATGAAGGTCCTATTTGCCAGTCTAAAGTAAAAAAAAAATTAGTCTATGAATGTGAATGCCTTTGGGCTCGTCTCTTTGGCTAATGGAAGCATGTGGTTGTAGCTTCTGTCAATGCTTAATTTTTAAAGAAGATTGGAAGGAACATCTTGTGCCACTGGTAGGATAAACCCACCAGAGAGCAGTTTATGGATACAGTGATATTCAGTAAGGAAGGCACCTCCGTGTGAGTCTCTTGACACCAGACCCCCATGAAGTAACATGATTTCAGGTCAAAGAGACCGTCTACTGATTTACAAGCTGCTGCCCACCTCATTTGATTAATCAAAACACCTTGGCGTTGAACGTCACTTAGGAAAGCAAGAGCACAACATGCAACCTTGAGCTTGTAGAATCAGTGGACAAGTAGCAGAATGAACAGTCAGTGAGCTTCAGAATAGAAAACAGAAAGCTGAGAGCAGGGGTTAAGGGTAGCTACTCAGACTGGCAAAAGGTGGGAAATGTTGTTCCACAGGAATTGGTGCTAGGACCACTGTTCACAATTTACTTCAAAGATTTGGACTTGGGAGCTGAAGTACAATTTTAAAATTTGTGAATGACACCAATTTGGGGCATAAAAGTAATACTGAGGAAGAATGCAACAAAATACAAGATATTAAACTTGCAGAATGGGCATGTAATTGGTAAATTAATTATAATATAGATAAGTGTGATGTGATGCATTTTGGAAAATGCAGGGAAACAGAATATATCGGTAAGTATATATCATTGAGTATATCGGTAAGCGTTTAATTTAATCGAAGTTAATCAAATATAAAATAAGACTTGAGTGATTCATTAGTATAACAACTAAAAACTAAGCTGGATTTTATAATTTATCATAGAGTGAGAGAGAGAGAGAGACCAGCAAAGAAGGTATTGGTTCAAATTAGGAGCTGGAAATTAAAAAAATTTTCAATTGGGCTAGTAAGTCAAACAATAAGAGTATAAGCACAGAGCAGGACCAGAGGTATTAATTACTATTGATTGTTTAAACAGGGTACTAAATAGATTGTTGAAAAAGGGAATAGAGGATTTTTGTTTAGATAATGGATGGGCAGCTGCGACCTGTTGCCTGCAATTCCTGTGCCATGTGGGAAATTCAGGATACTTTGTGTATCTTGGGTAACAAGCAGGATTTCCAAGCTTGAGGGGCAGCTGAAATCAATGCAGAGCATCAGGGAGCAGGAGAGTTTCCTGGATCGTACATTCCAGGAGGTGGTCATCCCACAGGCAGTAGGAGTTCAGGATAGTAGGCAGGTGGCCATCCAGAAGCGTGGGAAGAGGCGTGTAGGAGTCTTCAGCGTGTGTGCTGTTCTCAAACTGGTATTCAGCTTTGGACACTGCTGAGCGTGACAATATCTTGAAGGAGTGCAGTCCAAACCATGGCACCAATGGGCATGGGAGTGTACAGGAGGGAGCAGCAAAGTGCAGAAATGCAGTTGTTATAGGTGGTTCCATAGTCAGGGGGCAGGCATTTCTGCAACTGTTATTGTAAGTCCCGCATGGTGTGTTGGCTCGCAGGTGCCAGTGAAGGACATCGAGAGGGTGCAGGATATTCTGCAGGGGGAAGGGAGTGAGCGAGCCAGAAGTAGTGGTGCATGTTGGTACCAACGACATTGCAAGGGCACATATTGAGGTCCGACAATCCAATTTTCAGGCGCTAGGGAGGAAGTTAAAGAATAGAACCTTGAGGGTAGTAATCTCTGAATTACTCTTGGTGCCACATGCTCGTGAGAGTAGAAGTAGGAAGATAGGGAGGATCAATGCATGAAGCATGGTGCAGGAGGGAGGGCTTCAGATTCTTGGGGCATTGGAACCAGTTTTGGGGCAGGAGGCACCTATTCAAAAGGGACAGGTTGCACCTCAACGGGACTGGGACAAGTGTCCTCATGGGGACGTTCACTCGTGTGGTTGGGGAGGGTTTAAACTAAATTGGCAGGGGGATGGGCAAAAGGATACAGAAGTAGAAACGAGTAATAAGATGCATAAGGTGAGGGTGTTAGATAGTACTATGAAGGTACACAGAAGTCTAGGAGAGATAGATAGCACTAGGGTAGGGAATAGTAAGTTATTAGGTGGGGGCCGAGTAAGGGAGGAAGTAATAAAGTCTAAATCAGGGTTCATGTGCATGTATGTGAATGCATGGAGTAGCTAATAAGATTGGTAAGTTACAGGCGCAGAATGACATGGGTATATGATGATGTGGTTATACAGAGACCTGACTTAAACGACAGGACTGGGTGTTAAATATTCCTGGATACAAGGTGTTCAGAAAAGATAGGAAAGGGAAAAAGGGGGAGGAGTGGTGGTATTGATTTAAGGAGATTATTACAGTGCATGAGAGAGAGGATATCCCAGAGAGGTCAGGGACAAAATCTATTTGGCTAGGGCTAAGGAACAAAAAAGTGCAATTACATTTCTCAGTGTAGTCTATAGGCCACCAACCAGTGGAAAGGATGTAGAGGAACAAATTTGCAAGGCAATTGCAGAGAAATGCAAGAATTATAGAGTAGTTATAATGGACTTTAATTATCTAAATATAGACTGGGATCGTAGTAGTGTAAAGGGTAGAGATGGGCAAGAGTTCCTAGAGAGTGTGCCAGAAAATTTTCTACAGCAGTATGTTTCCAGTCCAACAAGAAAGAAAGGAAATACTGCTGGACCTGGTTCTTGGGAATGAGGTGGGCCAAGTGGATCAAGTGTCAGTTGGAGAACATTTAGGGGACAGTGATCATTGTATCATAAGGTTTAGGTTGGCTATGGGAAAAGAACAATCTAGAGTAAGAATAATTAACTGGGGGAAAGCCAACTTCAATGGGGTAAGAATGGATCTGGGCTGAATAAATTGGAATCAAAGGTTGGCAGGAAAAACGGCAGCTGAACAATGGGTTACCTTCAAAGAAGGGAGAGTTCAGGCCAAGTCAAGGAATGTTCACTCGAAGGGGAAAGGTCGGGCAAACAAATCCAGAGCTCCCTGGATGACAAAAGAGACAGAGATGAAGAAAAAAGTGCTTATGACAGATGTTGGGTAGATAATACAATAGAGAACCAGGCTGAACATAGAAGGTTTAGAGTGGAAGTGAAAGGGTAAATAAGAGAAGTAAAGAGAGAGTATGAAAAGAGACTGGCAGCTAACATAAAAGGGAATCCCAAAGTCTTGTATAGGCATTAAATAGTAAAAGGGTGGTAAAAGGTGGGGTAGGGCCAGTTAGGGACCAAAAGGAGGATTTACACATGGAGGCGAAGGAATAGCTATGGTATTAAATGAATGCTTTGCATCTGTCTTTACCAAGGAAGAAGATGCTACCTAGGCCATGGTGAAAGAGGAGGTAATTAATACACTAGAAGGATTTTAAATTGATTAGGTATTAAATAGGCTGTCTATAATTAAAGTTGATCAAGCAGCAGGACCAGATGAGATGCGTCCACAGATACTGAGGAAATTGCCGAGACACTGGCCATAATTTTCCAGTCTTCCTTAGACTCGGGTGGTACCAGTGGATGGAGAATTGCAATGTTACACCCTTGTTCAAAAAAGATGTAAAGAAAAGCCCAGCAACTACAGGCCAGTCAGTTTAACTTCAGTGGTGAGGAAACCTCTAGAAACTGTTAATTTTGCCCCAAATTACTGTCACATGGACAAATGCGGGTTGAGGGTTTCTGCCTCCACCACCGATCTGGGCAGTGAATTCCAGACACCCACCGCCCTCTGGGTAAAAATGTTTTTCCTCATGTCCCCTCTAATCCTTCTACCAATCACCTTAAATATGTGCCTCCTTGGTAATTGACCTCTCCTCTATGGGAAACCGGTCCTTCCTGTCTACTCTATCTAGGCCCCTCATAAGTTTGTACAGCCTCCTCTGTTCTAAGGAAAACAACCCTAGCCAATCCAATCTTTCCTCATAGCTGCAACATTCAAGTCCTGGCAACATTCTTGTAAATCTCCTCTGTACTCCAGAGCAATTATGTCCTTCCTGTAATGTGACCAGAACTGTATCCAGTACTCCAACTGTGGCCTAACCAGTGTTTTATACGGTTCCAGCACTACATCTCTGCTTTTGTATTCTATACCTTAGCCAATAAAGGAACGCATTCTATATGCCTTCTGCACCATTCTGTCTACCTGTCCTGCCACCTTCAGGGACCTGTGGACATGCACTGCAAGGTCTCTCACTTCTTCTACCCTTCTCAATATCTTCCCGTTTATTGTGTATTTCCTTGAGTGGTCTGGAAAGAGTAAATAGGGAGATAGAAAGGATCGAGAATGAGAGGGCACAGATTTAAGGTATTGGCAAAAGAAGCAATGGCAACATGAGGAAAAGCTTTTTCATGCAGCTAGTGGTTAGGATCTGGCATACGCTATCAGAAAGTGTGGTGGAGGCAGGTTCAGTCGAGGCTTTCAAAAGGGAATTTGTTACCTGAAAAGGAAGAATGTACAGGGTTATGGGGAGAAGGCAAGGGAATGGCAGTAAGTGAACTGCTCACTCTGAGTTGGTGCAGATACAGTGGGCCGAATGGCCTCCCTTCTGTGCTGTAACAATTCTGTGATTCTGCAGTAGGACGAATTAAGGAGGTCACATACTACTTGTATAATAGTTCAAGTGGACTACAGGATCAAAGTGATCTAGGGGCAAGAATATATAAGTCTCAAAGTAGTGACATAGGTTAATATGGCCAATTTTTTCTAAGAAAGCCAAGTGAGCACTGGTGTTCATTTCTAGAGAGAGAGAGAGAATTGAAAAGCAGAGAAGTTGTTAAATTTTTTGTTTAATTCATTCATGGGATTTTGGGTGTCACTGTCCAGGCCAGCATTTATTGCCCATCCCTAATTGCCCTTGAGAAGGTGGTGGTGAGCTGCCTTCTTGAATCGCTGCAGTCCACTTGGCATAGGTACACCCACAGTGCTGTTAGGAAGGGAGTTCCAGGATTTTGACCCAGTGACAGTGAAGGAACGGCGATATAGTTCCAAGTCAGGATGGTGTGTGACTTGGAGGGGAACCTGCAGGTGGTGGTGTTCCCATGCATTTGCTGCCCTTGTCCTTCTAGTTGGTAGAGGTCATGGGTTTGGAAGATGCTGTCTAAGGAGCCGTGGTGCATTGCTGCAGTGCATCTTGTAGATGGTACACACTGCTGCCACTGTGCGTCGGTGGTGGAGGGAGTGAATGTTTGTGAATGGGGTGCCAATCAAGTGGGCTGCTTTGTCCTGGATGGTGTTGAGCTTCTTGAGTGTTGTTGGAGTTGCACCCATCCATGCAAGTGGAGTGTATTCCATCACACTCCTGACTTGTGCCTTGTAGATGGTGGACAGGCTTTGGGGAGTCAGGAAGTGAGTTACTCGCCTCAGGATTCCTAGTCTCTGACCTGCTGTTGTATCCACGGTAGTTATATGGCTACTCCAGTTCAGTTTCTGGTCAATGGTAGCCCCTAGGATGTTGATAGTGGGGGATTCAGTGATGGTAATGCCATTGAATGTCAAGGGGAGATGGTTAGATTCTCTCTTGTTGGAGATGGTCATTGCCCGGCACTTGTGTGGCGCGAATGTTACTTGCCACTTATCAGTCCAAGCCTGGATATTGTCCAGGTCTTGCTGCATTTCTACGCGGACTGCTTCAGTATCTGAGGAGTCATGAATGGTGCTGAACATTGTGCAATCATCAGCGAACATCCCCACTTCTGACCTTATGATTGAAGGAAGGTCATTGATGAAGCAGCTGAAGATGGTTGATGCCATACTCAGTCAAATGCTGCCTTGATGTCAAGGGCAGTCACTCTCACCTCACCTCTGGAGTTCAGCTCTTCTATCCATGTTTGAACCAAGGCTGTAATGAGGTCAGGGGCTGAGTGGTCCTGGCAGAACCCAAACTGAGCATCGCTGAGCAGGTTATTGCTAAGCAAGTGCTGCTTGATGGCACTGTTGATGACACCTTCCATCACTTTACTGCTGATTAAGAGTAGGCTGATCGGGCCGTAATTGTCCGGGTTGGACTTGTCCTGCTTTTTGTGTACAGGACATACCTGGGCAATTTTCCACATTGCAGGGTGGATGCCAATGTTGTAGCTGTACTGGAACAGCTTGGTTCGGGGCGCGGCAAGTTCTGGAGCACAGGTCTTCAGTACCATTGCCGGAATATTGTCAGGGCCCATAGCCTTTGAGGTATCCAGTGCATTCAGTTGTTCCTTGATATCACGCGGAGTGATTCGAATTGGCTGAAGTCTAGCATCTGTGACGCTGGGGACTTCTATTTGTATAGAATCTTGGTAAGACCAGATGTCGAATACAGTGAACAGTTCTGATTTCCATTGCTATAAAAAGGATACTGAAGCACTGGAGAAGGTACAAAAAAGATTCACTAGGTTGATACCAGAGCTGCGAGGATATAGTTATCAGAAAATGGTGAGCAGGCTGGGACTGTTCTTGAGAAAAGGGAAGGCTGAGGGGTGATCTGCTGGACGTCTTTAAGATTATGAAAAGGTTTGATAGGGTAGACGTAGAGAAAATGTTTCTTACTTGTGGGGGAGTCCAAAACTAGAGGTAATAAATATGACTAATAATTGCAGTCATGAATTCAGAAGAAAATCTTTACCTAAACAATAGTAAAAATGTGGAATGTACTACCACAAGGAGCAGTTCAGGCAAATGGCATAGATGTGTTTAAGGGGAGGCAAGACAATCACTTGAGGGAGAAAGGAATAGAAGGGTATGCAGTTCAAAATTCCAATGGCTCTGCCAATTTCTACTCTACATTGTTTGGACCTATTGAGTCTATTAAGAGTGCTTAGTGTCTTTCAACCTCATTCTTAGCTATTTCAACACCATTCACGGAGTATATTTTCCTTCCTATGTACAGTACTTTACACTTGCCTGCATTAAATGTCATTGATCGTTGTTTGACACGTCAATGTTGTTTAGCTCATTCTGTAATTTCTGGACCATCTCCTTGATTCCTCTCCCCCGCCAAGTTTGGCATTAACTGTAAATGTAATCAGTTTGCATTGAGTTTCTGAATACAAGTCATTGATGTAAATTAAAAACAGCAGTGATTTGAATTGATTCTTGGGGTCACCCCACTCATTACTTCTCTGCCCCACTCCACACCCCCCCATCTCCACTGAGACTTTCCCATCAAAGTGGTACCTGTTGTTTTCCACCTTGTGGATGAAAATTAACCAAAGTATAATTCCCTTAATCCTCACATCTTTCAGCTTAAGGTTGTCAGAGGCCTGTCATTTGTAGTACTCTGAGTTCCCCAGGACAGCACTCTGGCCGAATAATCTGTAGTTGCTTCATCAATGACTGTCCCTCATTCATAAAGGCAAGAGTGGTAGTCTTCGCTGGCAATTCATGTTAAGCGATATCTATGACTCCCAAAATAGAATGGCCCATGCAAACTACAGCAGCACCTCAACAATAACATCCATGCTTGGACTGATGAGTGGCAGGCAACATTTGCGCATGCGCAGCAGCATGAAGCGGGAGACCGTCGCGAGCGTGGCTGCTGAAGCTGCCGTTCTACATTGAATTACAGCAGCCACCCGAGACAGTTTGGTGGGGGTGGGGGGGGGGGGGGGTGGGTAGGGTGTGTGGGGAGGGATCCTAGAACCAACAGGTGGGAAGGCCATATTGCATTGAGAATTGAGCCAGATTTAGTTAACAGTCTAATGGTGCATGAACACTTATTAAATAGTGGTCATAATATGATCGAGTTCAATGTAGTGTTTGTACGGAAGGACTGCAAAACAGCTGTTAAGATTCTACATTTAGGGAAGGATGACTTCAATGAGATGAGACAGAGTCTGTTCACAGCAACAGATTACACAAAGATAGGCACCATTGTAAGCAGTAGATGGATGCATTAACTTACAAAGATATTAATAGATTAAGTGGGCAAAACAGTGGCAAGTGTAAGCAAATGTGAGGTCATCTATTTTGGACCTAAAAAAGGACAGAACCGGATACTTTCTAAATGAAAAGGTAAAAACACTGGTCCAAAGAAACTTGGGGGTCCATGAACATAGAAACATAGAAAAAATAGGAGCAGGAGTAGACCATTTGGCCCTTTGAGCCTGCACTGCCATTCAATACGATAATGGCTGATCATTCAAACTTAGTACCCTGTTCCCACTTTCTCCCCATATCCCTTGATCCCTTTAGCCCTAAGAACTATATCTTACTCTTTCTTGAATATATTTAATGATTTTGCCTCAATTGTTTTCTGTGGTAGAGAATTCCACAGGTTCACCACTCTCTGGGTGAAGAAATCCCTCCTCATCTCAGTCCTAAATGGCTTACCCCTTATCCTTAGACTGTGACCCCTGGTCCTGGACTCCCCTGCTGTTGGGAACATCCTTCCTGCATCTAGATTGTCCAGTCCTGTTAGAATTTTGTAGGTTTCTATGAGATCCCCTCTCATTGTTCTAAACTCTAACGAATACGAGCCTAATTGACCCAATCTCTCTTCATTCGTCAGTCCTACCATCCCAGGAATCAGTTTGGTGAACCTTCACTGCACTCTCTCCATAGCAAGAACATCCTTCCAAAACTGCACACAATACTCCAAGATGTGGTCTCACCAAAGCTTTGTATAATTGCAGCAAGACATCCTTGCTCCTGGATTCTAATCCTCTCGCTATGAAGGCCAACATACCATTTGCCGCCTTAACTGCCTGCTGCACCTGCATGCTTACTTTCAGCGACTGGTGCACAAGGACACCCAGGTCTTGCTGCACCTCCCCCTTTCCCAATCTATTGTCGTTCAGGTAATCTGCCTTTTTGTTTTTCAAAAGTGGATCAAAGTGGATAACCTCACATTTGCCCACATTATACTGCATCTGCCATGTATTTGCCCACTCACTCAACCTGTCCAAATCGCACTCTAGTTTTTCTGCATCCTCCTCACAGCTCACACTGCCACCCAGCTTTGTGTCTGCAAACTTGTATATATTACATTTAATTCCCTCATCTATATCATTAATATATATTGTGAATAGCTGGGGTCCTAGCACTGATCCCTGTGGTACCCCACTAGTCACTGCTTGCCCCTCGGAAAAAGACCTGTTTATTCCTACTCTTTGCTTCCTGTCTGCCAACCAGTTCTCTATCCATGTCAGTATCTTGCCTCCAATTCCATATGCTTTAATTTTGCATGCTAATTTCTTATGTGGGACCTTATCGAAAGCTTTCTGAAAGTCCAAATATACCACATCCACTGGTTCTCCCTTATCTATTCTACTAGTTACATCCTCAAAAAATTCCAGTAGATTTGTCAAGCATGATTTCCCTTTCATAAATCCATGCTGACTTTGTCCGATCCTGTCTTTGTTTTCCAAGTGCTCTGCCATAATGTCTTTTATAATGGGTTCTAGCATTTTCTGCTACTGATGTCAGGCTAACCAGTCTATAATTCTCTGTTTTCTCTCTACCTCCTTTTTTAAATAGTAGGGTTACATTAGTCACACTCCAATCCATTGGAACTGTTCCAGAGTCTATAGAAAAATGACCAGCAATGCATCTACTATTTCTAGGGCCACTTCTTTAAGTACTCTGGGATGTTCATTATCAGGCCCTGGGATTTGCCGGCCTTCAATCCCATCAATTTCCCTAACACCATTTCTCTACTAATACTGATTTCATACAGTTCCTCCTTCTCACTAGACCCTATGTTCCCCAGCATTTCTGGGAGGTAATTTGTGTCCTCCTTTTGTGAAGACGGAACCAAAGTATGCATTTAATTGGTCTGCCATTTCTGTGTTCCCCATTATAAATTTCCCTGTTTCTGACTGTAAGGGACCCACATTAGTCTTCACTAATCTTTTTCTCTTCACATATCTATAGAAGCTTTTACGGTCAGTTTTATGTTCTATGCAAGCTTACTTTCATACTCTATTTTCCCCTTCTTAATCAATCCCTTGGTCCTCCTTTCCTGAATTCTAAACTGTTCCGAATCCTCAGGTTTGCTGCTTGTTCTGGACATTTTATATTTCTCCTCCTTGGATCTAATACTAACCCTAATTTGTTTTGTAAGCCACGGTTGAACCACCCTTCCAGACAGGAATGAACAATTGTTGTAATTCATCCATGCGCTCTTTAAATGCTAACCATTGCCTATCTACCATTAACTAATGTTCCCCAATCTATCATAGCCAACTTGCGCCTCATACCTTCAGAGTTTCCTTTATTTAGATTCAGGAGCCTAGTCTCGGAATCAACTCTCTCACTCTCCATCTTAATGAAGAATTCTTCATCATGTTATGGTCGCTGTTCCGCAAGGGACCCGGCACTACAAGATTGTTAACTAATCCTTTCTAAGTACACAATAGCCAGTCTAGGATGGACTGTTTTCTAGTTGGTTCCTCTACATATTGGTCCAAACAACCATCACGTACGCACTCCAGGAATTCCTCCTCTACAGTATTATTGCTAATTTGGTTTGCCCAATCTATATGTAGATTACTGTCACCCATAATTACAGTTGCACCCTTATTGCATGCATCTCTAATGTCCTGTTTAATGCCATCCTCTACATCACCACTGCTGTTTGGGTGTCTACATACAACCTCCACCAAAGTTTTCTGCCCCTTGGTGTTTCTTAGCTCCACCCATGCAGATTCCACATCAGGATTCTCTGAGCTAATATCCTTCCTCACTATTGTATTGATTTCCTCTTTTGCTAACAACACTACTCCACCTCCTTTCCCTTTTTGCCTTTCCTTCCTAAATATTGAATACCCTTGGATATTTAGTTCCCATCCTTGGTCACCCTGCAGCCGTGTAGTCGCAACTATATCGTGTCCATTTGCATCTGTTTGCGCGGCTAATTCGCCTACCTTATTGCGAATACTCCCCGCATTGAGACACAATACCTTTAGGCTTGTCTTTTTAACATTCTTAGTGATCTTAGCATTATTTCGCATTATGGCCCTATTTGTTTCTTGCCCTTGATTTCTATGCCTGACACTTTTGCCTTTTTGTTTCCTGTCTTTCGTTTCTATCCTTGTTTCCTCCTCCTCAGTCTCCCTGCTCAGGTTCCCATACCCCTGCCATTCTAGTTTAAATCCTCCCCAACAGCACTAGCAAACGCCCCCACGAGGACATTGGTTCCAGTCCTGCCTGGGTGTAACCCGTCCCGCTTGTACAGGTCCCACCTTCCCCAGGAATCTAAATCCCTCCCTCCTGCACCATTTCTCCAGCCACATCTGGTCTATTCTTCTGTTCCTGTACTCACTATCATGTGGCACAAGAAGTAATCCTGAGATTACTACCTTTTGACGTCCTGCTTTTTAATTTAGCTCCTAACTCCTTAAATTCATCTTGCACGACCTCATCCCTTTTTCTACCTATGTCGTTGGTACCAGCATGTACCACGACCACTTGCAGTTCACCCTCCCCCTTCAGAATGTCTTGCAGCCGCTCCGAGACATCCTTGACCCAAACACCAGGGAGGCAACATACCATCCTGGAGTCTCGTTTATGGCCACAGAAACACCTGTCTGTTCCCCTTACAATTGAATCTCATCACTAAGGCTATCAAAGTTTTTTTCACCCCCTGCTGTGCAGCAGAGCCATTTGTGGTGCCACGAACTTGGCTGTTGCTGCTTTCCCCTGGGAGGCTGCCCCCCCCCCCCCCCACTGCCAAAGTATCCAAAGCGGTATATCTGTTTGAGAGGGGGATGGCCACAGGGGACTCCAGAACCTACTACCCTTCCTGGTGGTCACCCATCCCTTTTCTGCCTCCGCAGCCATTACCTGCAGTGTAATCACCTCGCTAAACGTGCTATCCACGACGTCCTCAGCATCACGGGTGCTCCACAGCGAATCCACCCGCAGCTGCAGCTCCATAATGCAGGTAGACAGTAGCTGCAGATGGATACACTTCCTGCACACATGGTCGACAGGGACACTTCCAGTGTCCTTGATTTCCCACATAGCGTAGGAGGAGCATATCACGGGTGTGAGCGCTCCTGCCATGACTTGCCCTTAGATTATTTAGTTACTCCCTATAAAAAATACTAATTACAGTAGGGGTCTTGTTCTACTCCAAACTCTACCCACTAGATCATTAAAATATCATGAACTGGTGTAGGAAATAATCAAGGCTAATTGAATGTTACCCTTTATATCTGGTCTAGTGTACAAGGGGGTAAAAGTTATGCTACAGTCATACAAAGCCCTGGTTAGACCAGACCTGAAGTGCTGTGAGCAGTTCTGGGCACCACACCTTAGGAAGGATAGATTGGCCTTGGAGGGAGAGCAATGTAGAATTGCCAAAATGATACCTGGACACCAAGGGTTAAAAGATGAGGAGAGATTACATAATCTTGAGTTCTCTTCCCTGGAATTTAGAAAGTTAAGGGATGATTTGATTGAAGTTTTCAAGATATTAGAGGGAACAGATATGATAGGGAAACTATTTCCACTGGCCTTGCAACCTAGTACTAGGTCCATAATCTAAAAAAAACTAGAGCCAGTCCTTTTCGGAGTGAAGTGAGGAAACACTTCTACGCACAGAGGGTGGTAGAAGTTTGGAACTCTCTTCCACAAACGTCAGTTGATGCTAGGTCAATTATTAATTTTGAATATGAGAAAGGTATTGGATAGACGCAAAGGTGAGAATATAGTATTTGGGTCAGTTCAGCCATGCTCTCGCTCACTACATGACAGATCAGGCTTAAGTGGCCTACTCCTGTTCCTGTATTCCTATGAGTTCACTTGATTGGTGCTCCCACTGCTGGACTCTATCCTGCCCCTGCACCACATAGACAACTGAAGTTGTACATGTACGAATTACAACAATTTACCAAATTTGCTTTGACTGCAACTTTGAACCATGTGCCTTGATCACCAAGAAGCACAACCAACAATATCATTTGGATCGAGTTATGAAATAATAGAGACACCATTACACAACTGGGTGTATTGTATAGGCCACCAGCTAGTGAGAAAGATATAAAAGAGAACATTTGCAGGGAAATTAGAGAGGTGTAAGAACTATAGAGAAGGGGGAAGCGGTGGTGTAGTGGTAATGTCACTGTACTAATAATCCAGAGCACAGGCTAATGCCCTGGGGACATGAGTTCGAATCCCACCATGGCAGATGGTGAGATTTGAATTCAGTTAATAAATCTTGAATTAGTCTAATGCTGACCATGAAACCATTGTCGATTGTTGTAAAAGCCCATCTGGTTCACCAATGTCCTCAAAGGAAGGAAATCTGCTGTCCTTACCTGATCTGGCCTACATATGACACCAGACCCACAGCAATGTGGTTGACTCTTAAATGCCCTCTGAAATGGCCTAGCAAGCCACTTGGTTCAAGGGCAGTTAGGGTTGGGCAATAAATGCTGGCCTAGCCAGCGACGCCGACATCCCACAAATGAATTTTTAAAAAAAGTAATAGGGGACTTTATTGCTATCTCAGTTTATATTAGAGTAAGTAGTTTTTTTTAAAAAAAGGCAGAGAGAATAAAGAGTTTCTGAAGTGTGTTCAGGAGAATTTTCTTGATCTGTATATTTCCAGCCCATCAAGGAAGGGGAGCCATTGCTGGATCTGGTTCTGAGGATTGAGGTGGGTCAAGTGGATCAAGTGTCAGGGGAACATTGATCATAGTATCATAAGGTTTAGGTTATCTGTGGAAAAGGATAAGGCGCAATCCAGAGTAAAAATATTTTATTGGAGGAAAGCTAATTTCAGTGGGGTGAGAACAGATCTGTCCCTGGTAAATTGGAATTGAAGATTGGCAGGTAAAACTGTAACTGAACAATGGGCTGCTGTTAAAGAGGAGATGCTTGGTACAGTCGAGGTACATTCCTACGAGGGGGCAAGGTAGGACAACCAAAGCCAGAGCTCCTTGGATGATAGAAGAGAGAATAAGATGAAACTGAGAAAGAGTGCGTGTGTGGCATGTTGGGCAGATCGTACGTGAGAGAGCCAGGCTGAATATAGAAAGTTCAGAGGGGAAGTGTAAAAGGAGATGAGAGGCAGAGAGAGAGAGTATAAGAAGAGACTGGCAGCTAACATAAAAGGGAATAAAGAGTCTTCTATAGGTGTATAAATAGTAAAAAGTTAGTAAGAGGAGGGGTGGGGCTAATTAGGGACCAAAAATTGGGTTCTATGCAAATAGCATGGCTGAGGTACTAAATGAGCACTTTGCATTGTCTTTCTCAAGGAAGAAGATGCTGCAGAAGTCATAGTGAAGAGGAGGTAGTTGAGACACTGGATGGGCTAAACTTTGATAAAGAGGAGGTATTAGAAAAGCTGGTTGTACTTGAAGTTGATAAGTCACCAGGACTGGATGGGATGTATACAAGGATACTGAGGGGAGCAAGGGAGGAAATTGTGGAGGCACTGGTCATAATCTTCTAATCCTCCTTAGATACAGGGGTTGTACCAGAGGACTGGAGAATTGCAATGTTACACCCTTGTTCAAAAAAGGGTGTCAGGACAAGCCCAGCTACTACAGGTCAGTCAGTTCCACCTTGGTGGTGGAAAATCTTTTAGGAAAAAAAACCCAAGACAAAATTAACAGTCACTAGGACAAGTGTAGATTAAATGAGGAAAACTGGCACAGATTTGTTAAAGGCAAATCTTGTTCCCTTAACTTTAGAAAAAGGTAATGTGTATGTGGACTTCCAAAAGGTGTTTGATAAAGTGCCACATAACAGACTTTTCAGAAAAATTTAAGCCCGTGCAATAAAAGGGACAGTGGCAGCATGCGTATGAGGTTGACTGAGTGAAGGGAAACAGAGAGTAGTGGTGACTGGGGTAGGTATACAGTGGAGTTCCCCAGGGGCCAGTATGAGGACCATGCTTTTATTTATGGGCACAATTACAAAATTTGCAGATGGCACAAAACTTGGAAGTTTAGTGAACTGTGAGAAGGATAGTGATCAACTTCAAGAGGGCAGAGATGAGGCTGAGGGAATGGGCGGACACGTGGCAATTGAAATTTAATGCAGACTGAAGTGATGCACTTTGATAGGAACAATGAGGAAAGGCAATATAAACTAAAGAGTATAGTTCTAAAGTTGGGTGAAGGAACAGGGTGACCTCTGGTATTATGTGCACAAATTGTTGAAGGTGGCAAGGTAGCTTGAGAAAGTGGATAAAAAGGCATATGGGGATCCTGGGCTTTGTAATTCGAGACATAGAGTACAAAAGTAAGGAAGTTATGATGAGCCTTTATAAGACTGGTTTAGCCTCAACTGGAATATCTTCTCCAATTCTGTGCACCGCACTTTAGCAAGCATGTCAAGGCTTTAGATAGGACGCAGAAAAGATTTACGAGAATTTATGTCACCGTCTCTTGCAGAGAGCCAACATGGACACAATGGCTGAATTGTCTTCTGTGCTGGAATCATAGAATAGTTGCATCATGGGAATCCATACCTTCGAAGCTCTCCTTCCAGTCACAAGGGCACTAGTTGTTGAATCACTGTTCTGGAATCTCCAACCTTGCACCATTAACACCATCTCTACAATTATGGAGAAGGCACACTGTCAGGGCCACTAGAGATGAGCAATATATGTGGCCTTGCCAGCATTTCCTATATCCTAGGAATAAATTGTAAGAAAAGAGGTATTCAAAACTAAATGGTGTGAAAATCCGTTTCCAAATGCTTGTTCACTGTTGTGAAAAGGTATGTTGGGTCAGGTAGTATCTGTGGAGAAAGTAACAGTGTTAATGTTTCAGTTTGATAACCTTTCATCAGAACTGGAAGATTTGGAGATGAATCGCTTTTAAGCAAGTACAGAACCAGGGAAAAGATGGGAGGAAAAGAACAAATAGAAGAAGTCTGTGATGGGTAGGAGTGATTTAACTGAAATAAGTGACGTTGCAAGGCAAAAGTAGGTGATAATGAGAAGTATAGCAACAAAAGATGGGTGCAGAGGAAGTGCAGCAGAATGGTAGAGGGAGAGGAAAGCATGGAAAATCAGGCAAAGAGGAGATTCATGTAACCTGTGAATGTGGCAGAAGAAAGGTATGTAGAGCCAAGGGTGCAGATCAACCTGCTGGTCGTGTATTGATGGGGTAGCCCCAACCCAAGCATCAGACCACAGCACCTTCACTTGCAATGGCTCTGGTTCTCTGCAGCACCTGCTGTCGAGAAAAAATGAGTTTACCCGTTGGAGGATATACTTGCTGTATGGATATTGTCAGCTTTCATATTTCTTGTTTGTATCGTTTACTTTGCACATCACTTTGAAAAGCAATATCATTAGCAGCTATCTTAAAAGTAAATGCTTGCAAAGAATTGTTGAATGATTTTAATATTCAGGGTTACTGGTTCCTTTTATAATTGTTAATTAAGTTCCGTTTATATATTTGGGAGACGTTTCACTTATAGCAGCGTTGTCCAACCTTTTCGTGTAGGGGCCACATTACAATTTTTGTCTTACATGGGCTGGTGAGACAATTTTGGAAAGCGAGGCATTAAAAACTTATCTTTAGTATTAATCAAAACAACAAATGTTCATTTTTGAGAAGAAGCTTTAAATGAAGACTAATTCATTGACTTACTTTCCTGTCATTATGTTGAACACTCATTTTAGTGAGAGAACTCTCTTTTATTTGCTTGCACAATTAGTCAGAGTTTGCCTGCACACTTGTAGTAATGCGGAGTATTCTTGATATATGTCCACTCTGTCCCTCCCACCACCTCTTTTTTCCCCCCCCCCCTCCACCGTCTCCCTCCCTCCCTCTTTCCCCCCCCCCGCCGTCTCCCTGCCCCCAACAGTCTGTGTCTCGATCTCTCTCGCTTGCTCTCAGTCTCTCCCGCGCTCCCCCACTGCCCGCCCCACCAGTTTTTATTTTAAACTTCGAGTTGGGTTTTACAGCTAG
This sequence comes from Heterodontus francisci, assembly GCF_036365525.1. Lineage (NCBI taxonomy): Eukaryota > Metazoa > Chordata > Chondrichthyes > Heterodontiformes > Heterodontidae > Heterodontus > Heterodontus francisci. Next base: position 125,840,947 of record NC_090371.1, on the reverse strand, counting down.
CAGGTGCTGTCATCGGGACCGGCCATCTCCCAACTTTGGACAGATTCAGAGTTTTCCGGTGGGCTTTCACAACTGCCAGAAATCCCTGAATTGGTCCAAAATTCAGAAACTACTGTTCCTGCTCCGAGCATCCGTCAGCTATGCTTTTAAAGCCGGTCTGCAAGAATAAGACTGTGGAAATTTCTCCTCTCCAGTCACTGACCCCTGGCGAGGATGAGGAATGGCTCGGGTGCAGTTTACATCTGCGGGCCGGATGGATACCTTTGGCAGGCCGGATCCTGGCCCATGATCCCTATGCTGGACAGCCCTGACTTAGTCATTAATGCTGATATTTATGCAGAAAGTGCTCTTCCCTTGGAAAAAGTTGGATTCTTCGTAACATTTTTTGTTGTAAAATGATGACTTCTTCTAACCCACGCCCTCCAAGTCATTGTCATCAACCTACATGATATGTATGCCAGCTGCTCTGATGAAAGGGCACCGACCTGAAAGGTTAACTGTTTTTCTCTCCACAGGCGCTGCTTGACCTGCTGAGTATTTCCCGCATTTTCTGTTTTTGTTTGATTTCCAACATCCACAGTATTTTGCCTTTGTCTCAAACAAAGGTACAAAAGTAGCAGAGGCCTACTCCCCTTGTCCGCACCAATATTTATCCCTTGACCAACATCACTAAAACAGATTATCTATTTGTGTATCTTTGGCACAGGCAAGGTGGCCAATTGACCTCCGATATTGTGATTCTTTGATGTCATTGCTGTTTGTGGGACCTTGCTGTGTGCAGATTGGCTTCTGTGATTCCCTGCATTACAGCAGTGACTACAATTCAAAGTACTTAATTAGTTGTAAAGCACTTTGAGATATCCTGAGGTTGTGAGACACTGTGTAAATACAAGCTGCTTCCTTTCTTTTTTCTAATTGCACTTTGCTGCGAGTTGCCATTATAGCTGCCTGATAGATCAAGCCAATGCCCTGGATAAAAATTAACTATTGAATATATGCTGTTTTCTCAAAGAAAAAGTCTGAAATTCCATTCATACTTGAATGTTCTTCTACTTTGAAATGTTGAGCAGTATACGTCTGGAATAATCACTTCTTTCAAATTAACCACTTGTAAATTATTCCATGTGTATAATCTTGCTCTTGGGGATATCAAATACTTTAAATATTGGTGTGTTTGTGTATATATACATGTATGGTGGTTATTTGTATTTATAATTTTTATTCAGGAAATCTTCGGTCTTGCAGTTGCACCTCCGAGTGCTGTAACAAGGGAATGCCACCCAGGAAAAAGAGGAGACCCACAGTCGCAGATGATCTGACAGCTAAAAAAAGCAGGCATGATGGGTATGTTTTTACTTTTGTGAAAAGAATGAAAGCTGGATATCCCCAACAATTCTGTGTAAAACTGTTGTTAAACACTTGACGTCTTCTCACAAATTGGTAGGTTATTGGGAAAAAATGATCTTGTGGTAGAACTCTGTTTCCTTGCTGCCTCGAAACTTTGCAGCTTGGTCTTGTAAATTGAAATAAATCACATTAATTTTATTGGTTGGCTTTAATTATGTGTAGTATATTTTACAACCTTGCTGAACTTCTTCGAATCTTTCCCAGTCACTTGTGTGAAAATAATTTTCCCACTTCCTCGTAAATCTCAAGGAATTTTGGCAGTTAAATGTTTTACCGCTCTGATGCATATAATGCAAAGAAAGGTAATGAATTATGTCTGTCATCAAATGAACTGGGCTGTAGAAGCATGTAGGAGGAATTAAAGCTAAAGATACTGCTTCAATTCCATTAGGGAGAAGTGAGCACCCAGTTAATGCCAGAAGACTAATTTCTTCATGTTACAAGATAGATGTGGGGTGATTGATCCTTTATTACAATTCAAGAGTGTATGTGTGTATGTATGTATGTGTGTGTATAATGTAGAAGCCAAATAATCAAATGATGCAAGAAGTGTCTGAATAATCAGTCACTGCGCTTCGTGTTTTTTTTTCTCAAAAGAAAATGTGCTATCTGCATGTGCATTTGCTTCTCATGAAGTGGAGGTCTGAGCTAAAGCTCAGGCATGTCTCACCTTAAACTATAGCAGAAGTACACCAACCTCTCCATGCTTCATTGTTTTTTAAAACTGCAAATGACCATGTTCAGTTTTTTTTCTTCCATCATCTTTCATGTTGATCTGAGAGAAAACCTTATTTAGTGAAATTTTTTTTTTATTTAACTCTTGACTGGCGACTAGTCAATTATATTTTGATTTTTTTTTTGTTTGTGGAAAAGCAACTCAGCATCTTTATATACTCTGTGATAGAAATTTTTTCTCCATTGTCACAATTAGAACATATTGAAAACTTATTTATCCCTTTGTTTGAATTAATTTTACTTGCTTTCATTAGGGAAAAACACTTCAAAAGATTTGTCGCTTTCATTTTGAAGCAGAGGTGATCTGTCAAACATTGTGCAAGTTTGAGTGGAAAACCTCAAACTAACATTAATCGGCATGAGTTATCAGGGAAGATTTGAAGCAGACAATATAAGCATGTTTAAGGGGATTGGATGCATTTCCAGGAAGAAATTTGAGTGATCGAAGCTGACTAATTGAGTTGATCTATCAAATGGACAGTAAAATAAAAGCAAAATACTGCGGATGCTGGAAATCTGAAATAAAAACAAGAAATGCTGGAACCACTCAGCAGGTCTGGCAGCATCTGTGGAAAGAGAAGCAGAGTTAACTTTTCGGGTCAGTGATCCTTCTTCGGAACTAGCAAATATTAGAAACGTCAAAGGTTATAAGCAAGTGAGCTGGGGGTGGGGCAAGAGATAACAAAGGAGAAGGTGTAGATTGGACAAGGCCACATAGCTGACCAAGGGGTCATGGAGCAAAGGCACACAATATGTTAATGGTGTGTTGGAAGACAAAGCATTAGTACAGATAGGGTGTTAACGAACTGAAGATTGAACAGCAGCAAGTACAAATGTGAAAAAGAACAGTGGGTAAGCAAACTGCCATTTCAACACTTCGCTCTCATGCTCACATATCTATCCTGGGCTTGCTGCAGTGTTCCACTGAACATCAACGCAAGCTCGAGGAACAGCATCTCATTTTCTGATTAGGCACACTACAGCCTGCCAGACTGAACATTGAGTTCAATAATTTCAGAGCATGATGGGGCCCCCCATTTTACTTTTATTTTTAGTTATTCTTTTTTACAGTTTTTACAATTGTTTTTTCTTTTATTTATTTCATTTCATTGTAGTTTGTTCAGTTTGCTTACCCACTGGTTTTTTTCATGTTTGTACTTGGTGCTGTTCAATCTTCAGTTTGTTAACACCCTATCTGTACTAATGCTTTGTCTTCCAACACACCATTAACATATTGTTTGCCTTTGCTCCATGACCTCTTGGTCAGCTATGTGGCCTTGTCCTATCTACACCTTCTCCTTTATCTCTTGCCCCACCCCCGGCTCACTTGCTTATAACCTTTGACATTTCTAATATTTGCTAGTTCCGAAGAAGGGTCACTGACCCGACATGTTAACTCTGCTTCTCTTTCCACAGATGCTGCCAGATCTGCTGAGTGCTCCAGCATTTCTTGTTTTTATATCAAATGGACAGGCTTGTTTTCCTGTTCTTAAGTATTTTTGTTCTTTCAAAGTGTCATTGCTTGACTTTATTTGGAATGGTTGATGATGAGGGCTTATGCTGAAGATGCTGCCATTGGCACTATCATCAAACCTACCTGAGCCAAGCTTGAGAAAATAGGTATTCCCTTTTAGCCATCCAGTACAGGGGGACACAGAAGATATTGGTGCTTCTGTCTATGAGTAAATAAGCTCTTTTTCATCTCTTGCTTTTAGGCCACTGCTGAACCAACTGAAAGCTGAGGTCTGGACTTCGGACTGACATCTTTTTCATCCACTCCAGATACTTCAGTTCTTTGTTTTTAAAAAAAAAAAATTCTAGCCCTGTTGAGGGAGTAGTTTGACATTGTAAATTTGAGCTCTCTTTGATTCAGATAGTTACAGTCCAATTTTGAGTGAAGGATCATTTCAGCAGGTATACTTTTTAAACCAGCAGTGAATCCTCAGGTCTCACCCTTGTGGCTTTCTACTGTCTGACTCAAAAGCTTCATATTTGCATTTTATACCTGGACTTAAAGTTTGCGTCCTCATCACTTTATGGGCTACCTCTAGATACAATGGTCAAGTACCCAGAAGTTCCCATCAGAATCTTTTAACTTCAGTTTATGAAACGGGACTTAATTCTTGTGCACAAATCTGCACAGACTCCATTTCAGACAGCAGTTTCACGATATCAAGACTTCCCTCTTGATGCACAATGTATGTATGTATAATGCAATCTTTTATGCACTGTTTTTTGAAAGGAGGTTATAGAATTACATATGACCAAGAATATTGCTTTCAGCTTTTTCTACAGACTTATGGATGCTAATTGAAGAGTGAATGACTTAATTGATGCAGGCTGAAGAGTGAATGAGTGTTATGAAGTAAGATGCCATATGGGTGTCCCCTTTCCATACAGCGAAGGACTACAGTGCTAGATCTACAGAAACAAAACACTGTTTTTCATTTGCATTTACCTTGTTATCTTTGATATTACTTTCTTCAGCTCTGAATAGATTACACTGATAAGTGATAGTACTTTTAGACCCTTCTATTTCCCATTGGACTGCTGTATGATAAGTTCCCGCTAGCTTAGCTTGGTTTAGTAAACTTCTACAAATTGGTAAATTTTTATAATTGGTTATCTGATCCCTCAAAGCCGTTCAACCATCTCCAAGGCACAAGTTAGTGTGATGCAATACTCGCCTCTTCCCTATATAAGTGCAGCTGCAGCAATCGTCAAGAAACTTAGCACCATCCAGGATAGAGCTGTTCATTTGAATGGTACCCCTGCCACTGGACTCTATATAATATACTCCCTCCATCACTGATACACTGGCTGCAGTAGGTACTATCTACATGATATATTGCAGCAATGCACCAAGGTTACCTCAAACACCTCCCTCACATCTGGCCTCTAACACCAAGAAGAACAAGAGCAGCAACTACTTGTATTTACATTGCCCCTTATTGTAATATGTGTGAATGTGCTTCAGACAAGTGAAAAACGTGAATAGCAGAAGATTTGAAATAACTGAAGGTGTGGTTGAAGAGGTACATTTTGAGGATGCTTTTGAAGATTGCAAGAGGAATATCTTAGTGGAGAGGTTTAAGATAAAAGTGGAGTGTAAGACCAAGGTAACTGAAAGATTTACCACTGAAGATTGGAGTGGGAGAGGGGAAGAGGGGCAAAGAAAGTTAGTGTCAGAAGCAGAGGAGCTTCTGGTGTGAATGCTGGAAGCTGTAGTGGTAGAGGGAGACAAGGCCATAAAAAGAAATTGTAAACGAGAAGAAAGATTTTTAATGATATGCAGAGTCAATGGTGGTGTACGCATACAGGGTTAATAAGGAAATGGAACTTAATGTAGGACAAGATAGTAAGGTTTAGACAAGTTTGAGTCTATGTAGGGTCTAGGGACCACCCTACATGATGAAATTTAAATTCTGTTGAAATATCTTTTGCGATTAAATAAATTGGGTAGGGTGTGTGATGGACAGACAGTGAACAGTTTGTAGAAATGTTAGGCCAAATGGCTTTTCCTCATTTAGTATTACATTTTTTTTTTTCAGGACCGTGCTTTTTGGACCTTTTGGAGTTTAGTGTCTATTGACTCTGTCTCTATTTCACAGAGCTACTTTCCTAGGTAGATAGTGGTCCAGCACAGTTCCTGAGTCTACAATAGGCATTCTTGCTCTTGAGGAGTGACCTGTTGGGAAAACCTTTTACCCTGAGTGATGAAGCACTATTCATGCTCAGAAAATTTCCCACACCTAAGGACATATGCTTCCAAATTTTATAATTGATGTGGAAAATCAGGTAACTAGTAGCAAATAATTTAAGATAAATTGTTTACATTTGTATAAAAGTAGAAATGTTTAGTCTAATCTTTTTTTTTTCTATAGCACCATGTACAAGAAGCAAGACTCAACTAGGATGAAGCTTGAAGAGGAAGCGTTCTCCACCAAGCGATGCTTAGAGTGGTTCTATGAATATGCAGGTGTGTTGAAATGCTGGAGTTCAATGCTAACTGATCAACATGCCCCTAGGACAGTGGTTCTCAAACTGGAGTCCATGGAGACCTTCCAGGATTCCTGCAAAATAATCTCTAGCAGATGAGAGATAGAAGCACATGGGGGAAAGGGAAAGAAGAAAACAAGGCAAGCTTCCCACTTTTTGTATAAATTAAGGGTAGGTAGTGCTCGTCCTGCACGAGTAGCTGAATACTTGGCCGCCTTTGTGGTGATGGGAACCTCAGCTGCCCTTTTTTCAGCAGTGTGTCTCACATTTACTTTTACTTTTGGTGGGAGGATTGAGGAGGTTAGAGGCTAGCTATTGCTGTGATACTAGGATGCTTTCAATTTGAACTTGTGCAGTGAGTAAGTGCAATTATAATGCTGCATGGCTTGTTGAGCATTCCAGCATTTTCTGTTATCTCTTGTTGGCTTGATTCTTGTAATCATGGATATTATAGGGTATTATAATTTAGATTGGGGATCGTGATTATTGATCCATTTGAAAAGGGGTCCTTCAACCAAAAAAGTTCAGGAACCACCGCCCTAACAGTCCCTTGGCATGTTTGTTGGAGAGCATCTCCAATGCACCTATTTGCTTAAAAGTCAAATAGTTCTGAACCTGTTTAAATAGTAGGTTATTCTTTGCAAAAATGCACATGTATGCAACCAAGTTTAATTTTGTCCCAAAAATCCCTGAACTAATAGAAAAAATAATGTAAAACAGACTTTCCATGATGGACCTTTTGTCACTAAGTCCCAAATGGGCATAATGATTCAACTGTCTGTATCTGTACTATTTGAAAGTGCTGCTTAACATTAAACTGCTGATAGAGTATCACAAAGTTACGGCTATTTTTCATCAACAGTAATCTGAATTTGGAGAGGTTGCATCTTTAATGTCCTAAATAGCTATAGGGAAATATTGCAACAGAATACCTAAGTACTGTGCTATGTTGTAGGTAGTGATGATGTCATAGGCCCGGAAGACATGGAAAAATTCTGTGAAGACATTGGAGTTGAACCTGAAAATGTAAGTTCTTGTGGGGGGAAAAAAATCAGTAGTAAAACAGTGAGAAGATGCTTGATCTAACTAGACACTTACTAATTTTATTTTAAGCATTGCTGATGAATTTTTGTGTTAAATATAAATTATTTTTGTGTATATATTGTATGTGTGTATAATAATATATATAACTAGACTCTACTTTCTATAATTGTGAATTTAAATAATCTCTGGAGATAATACCAGAATCTTGAATATCTGTGTTTAGGCAGTCACTTTTCAGCACCTTAAAGAATTGAACATGAAGCTCAGATGGTCACAGGTACACAGCATAAGATGTACAACTAAAACTCTCCCAGTCTAGAAGACAAAGCAGTCTACTCAGATGGCTACACATCTGCTCCCTGGGAGTGAAGCTATGTCCTCTGTGGTCTGGAAACTGGCCTTATTTCTCCTGACTGACAAATACAAGCCAACCCTTCCAAGAGGGATAAAATTGCAGCCCACAAATGTGTTTGTGCAAGTTATTCAAATAAGGATAAATAATGTGCAGCTTCTGCAGGAAAGCTGCATCCATAGATGGGTACTCAGTAAATATGCTTGGTGCTGACATTGAAGCAAATCAACAGTCCCTATATAGTAGCAGCCAGCTGTTATGTTTGTATTTGTCTTTCTTTTGCCTACTCCAGTCACAAAATTACATAGAGATAACAACATGGAAACAGCCCATTAAACTCAACACAAACATTTAATGTTTATCCTCCACACCAGCAATAGTCCTAATCTTAAGTACCTATCCTGTTTCCAATTTTTATTCTGCCTTTTCCTTCAATTACAGATATATCTAATTGTATTAAGTCTATTATAATTGTAGAATGGGAGTTCCAAGAGACTAGAAAAGTTTGAGAGGGAACTGAGTGTTCAAGTGCAACCAAACAACAGTATACTAATAATAAATAGTTGTAAACCTGGACCTTTTTCTCCCCCAATCTCTCCCTTCTAACCCCTGCCCCCATTAAATGAATCTCCTTTACAATCAAATCAGTTTATTTAAAAAATCAATTACCCGTTTCTCCTTTCCATTTGACTTTTTTAATAATCTAAGGTATAGTGAGGACTAATGTTCGAGACATGGCTGGGAAATGTTGTTGAGCCTGTCTACACTGAGCCTGTAACACCTAAAGATAATCATTAATCCAAGATGCTTCAGTTGTAACACTCTAATTTAATAATTGCACTGCTCCCGGTTGCACTAAGTAATTTATGTGAGTGTGTTTTGCACTCAACATATTTTCATTCAAAAGTTCAAAGATATAAAAGCATCCTAAACCTAATTGTTTGTTACTCCTGATTTTTAAAACTTGTTCTGCTAGTGAAATTTCCATTGGTCTTTTACCTGGGAACCTTTCTTCATCCTCAGACCTGTACAAAGTTAATAGCTGTTGCCCTTTTAGAAAAATGTACTCCTGCAAAGAAGAAAGTCCTGAGCAGAATTATTATCAGGACACCAGTGGATTGACATTATCCTTCTTTCTTTTGCAATAATATAATAAAATATCTTTACAAATTCCCCAACCAATGGATGACATTTGTTGTCATAATCAAAATGACACTTATGCAGACAGTTTCTTCATCTTTTGGAAGAGGATTCAATTAGAATGCAGCACTGTTTAAAAAATACTCCTATTCAGAGTTTGGGGTTTGTTGATTTTATGAGCCAATGATTAGGAAAATACTTGTTCCATTTGATCATTTTATGGTGGTAAATATGAGGAATAGAAGGGTTGAATCTGCAAAGTGTCTTAAAAGGCTCATTTATGGCACAGAAGGAGGCCATTCAACCCATTGTGTCCTTGCCAGCTCCCCACGGAGCAATCCAGTCAGTTCCACTCCACCACTTGATTCCCATACCTCTGCAAGTTTGTTTCCTTTAAGTGTCTGTCCAGTTTTGTTTGAAATCATTGCCTCTGCTTTCACCACTCTCATGGGCAGCGGGTTCCAGGTCATTACCACTCGCCGCGTTAAAGAAAATTCTCCCTCACATTCCCCCTGCATCTCTTGCTGAAAACCTTCAATCTGTGTCTCCTAGTCCTTGTTCCATCAGATAATGGAAACAGTTTTTCCTTGTCTAACATATCTAAAGGTGTCATAATCTTGTGCATCTCTATCAAATCTCCCCTCAGTCTCCTTTTGCTCCAAGGAGAACAGCCCCAGTTTTTCCAACCTAACCTTGTAACTAAAATCCCCCATTTCTGGAATCATTTTGGTAAATTTCTGCACCCTCTCGAGGACCTTAACATCCTTCCTAAAGTGTGGTGATTAGAACTGGGTCCAACCAAAGCTGCATACAAGTTCAGCAGAACTTCCCTGCTTTTGGACTCTGTGCCTCTATGTATGAAGCCATATGCTTTGCTAACCACTTTCTCAATTTGTGCCGCCACCTTCAATGATCAATGCAAATGCACCCCGATCCCTCTGTTCCTGTACGCTCTTTAGAACTATGCCATTAAGTCTATATTGCCTCTCCCTAACCCTTCTGCCAAAATATGTCACCTCTCTCTTCAATTAATGACTTGGGCTATGTAATTGAATGATCTCAAAGTTATTGCAGTGTCTTTGAGGCCCGAGGTGGGTATCAAACTTTATTTAAGTAATAAACTATTAAATATATTTTTGGGACTCTGATTACAGAATAGCCTTTTTTAAAAAATAAAAGCCTGTGTTTCTATACCATTATTAATCTGTTGTACTTATTGTAGGTGGTGATGTTGGTGCTTGCCTGGAAGTTGGATGCCCAGAGCATGGGTTACTTCACTCTACAAGAATGGTTGAAGGGAATGACCTTATTACAGTATGAAATGCTTCTGGTTTAAGTTTTTTTTTAAATTTTGTAATAGTTGCCAGTTAACTTGAAGGTTATGCTTTACATCAGCTGTTAAGATTAAGAGTGTATAACTCTTGTTTTCAATAGCTATAACTATGGTTAAATTTTAAAATTGTGTAGAATTCAACTACACCTCTTCAAAGTGTCTTTTCATGCTGAGTTTCTGCATTAAGAAAAATTTAAGTTTTGAAGAAAGCTATTTTCAATTGATGTCTGTAACACTACCTGCTTAACACTGTCTCTACTAGTTGTCAAGGTCCGATACAAGATCATTCAATTTCCAGTGGCTATTGGCCTACAACACACAATTATCCCTAATTCAGCAGTAATTGGCAATCTTGTTCAGAGGCTAAAGCATGGCTGGTATGGGAAATGAGGAAAAAATGTCTCTCGTGCGCATTGTCGCTCACTCTCGGGCAGCCATGTGCTCCTGGGCCGGAGCGTGCGTCTGTATCTCGCGTGTTCTCGGGCCGGCACGCGGCGTCCGTCTCTCGTGCCCGTTCTCTCTTTATGTTTAAAAAGCCAATGTGTTACTCGTTTGGTCTGGAAGCCTAACGTGGTTTGGGCTATTCAAGTGCAGTGGAAGATTTTTCAATTTTATTTCTTTTTCCACTTTTAGATGTGACACAACAGAGAAACTGAGAACGTCACTAGATTACTTGAGATCATTGTTGAATGAGTCCACAAATTTTAAACTTATATACAGATATGCCTTTGATTTTGCACGGGTAAGTGATTCGTTTGTAAGAAAAACATAAAAAATGTAAAGCAACTGAAGTGCCAAAACTTAGGTGTCCTAAGGCTAATAGACGTATACTTTTCTTAAAACAAAAATCTTGCTCTGTTGTCTCAGAGAAAAATATAATAGCTTTGGGTTCTTTGTTTATTCTGTTACGGACAGGTGGTAAGGGCTGTGAGTGATTCCCACTGTTCACCTCCCAACTGACTGCAGTTGTGTTTTGTTAAAATAGTGCTTTATCCCCGAGTGTCTTTAGGGTTAGATAAACAGACAAATGACAGGTTGTCTCATTTCTTGAAAAAGTTTTTTTTAAACCAATCTAGAAATGATTGCAACTTCACTAATCCACACATTCACCCACACATATATACACAAGGATAGATGGAGAGAAAAGGGTGAGGTAGTTTTAAGTCCCAAATGAGATGTGTTCATGATTTACAGAAGGTTATTATAGAAGTCTCTTCTCGAGAGGAAAAGTTGCAGAGCAGAGGACAGAGTATGAAAGTGATCACGCAGGAGTGGGGTAGCTCTAGTCAAACTGTGAGTAATGGATATGACGCAAGATCTGAGCAGACAAAACCCAACCAAAAACAAATGAGCAGCTGGAGAGAATGGGATAAAGTAAAGCTGTGGTTGGAGAGACATATCACTCTAGCAGTACATCAGGTACTAATTAGCTGCTAACAGCCTCCTACCCACCCCCTCAGCACTTCAAACATTAGCAGCTGCAGCACATGGAGGGAGGGGGGGTACTGAAGGCCATTCCTCTCTTTTTTCCCCCCCACACTATTTGACTGGGATCCCTTAGGCATTCTGGCCCTACACCAGCCAACTTGACCTGTGCAGGCTGCCGGATACCAAGATCAGGATATCCCTCCCTCGATGGAAAAACACCCCAGAATGGGAATGAACTGGGAAACCCAATAAACAGTAAATGAACTGAAATCACATCTTGCTGGCAGGGTTCCAGAATGAGGCACAATCCCAGGAGAGTGACTTTTTAAAAAAAAAAAGAACACTAGGAATTACAGCCAATCCTGGAACATTTGATTCATCAGGTTTACTGTACATACAATAATACCTGCAAATAAAGAGCACTTGGTACAAATCTTTAGGTGTCCCTAATTTAAAGTTTGGCTGTAAGATTTCAGTTGATGATTTATTCTCTGTCAACGGAATGGCTGTTGAATTGGCGGGGGAGAAAAATTACTAAATTCACTGGCGGACATACAAAGAGCCCTCCTCTGCAGCTGCCCACTGGTTTCTTCTAAAATGCATAGGGTGAATTCTAGCACGTCTATCTTCAGACATAAAAAAAATTCAATAGACTAATTAATATTACTAATTTATAAAAAAGGTTTATGCAATGTGCCTTGTGAGAAGCTTTTAAAATCTATGGGGAGAAATTTGTTTACATTGCGCCGCTCCAGCGTTCTTCTTTGATATATTTGAACTACCACCGTGCAGGTAGCAGCCCATGGCACTGCCTGCCCTGAGGGAATTGATGCAAGTCTGGGTGCCGCGTGAGTTAATTTCTCCCCCCCCCCCCCCCCCCCCGCCCACCCCCACTAAATGTTGTGCCAAAACATCAGCACTTGAAACCAGTACAAATGTGCATATATAATTATGATGCAAGTATTAAATAGCCCATTAATGCAGCATTAATGTAGAATGTGCTAAAACATTGTTGTCAGACAACTTTAGAAAATGAATTGACTTTATTGACTTGCTCTCTTCTGCACCCCTTTATATTTTTCTGTCTGCTCCTTATATTTCGTGTTTATATTCTAACAGGAAAAGGACCAGCGTAGTTTGGAGATTAGCACTGCTAAATGCATGTTGGGACTACTTTTAGGAAAAACCTGGCCCCTCTTTCCAGCCTTTCATCAGTTCCTTGAGGTATTGAAGTGTGAACTTTTTTTTAACAATAATTAGTTGTAATTAATTATGCCACTATTATAGTTATATTTAAATTGAATGTGTAAAAGCTGTTCCTGCATGACCAGGATTTCAGGTGCTCTGCCTACAAATGAAGTATTTAGAGAAACTAAATTAGGTGTAATTTCTTTTTCAAATTTCCTGTATAGTTACCTAAAGATTTTCAAACAATAGGATCTATTTTCAATTATTTAAAGATTTTTTTTTTAACATTGTCGCGTGGCCTAAATGCACGATGGAAGAATGTGGTCTCAGTGAAAATGGTAGAGCAAGTTGATTAGATAGCAAATAGCAATTTTGTGGTAATTATTTATGAAATAAAACTGATAAATAGAGCCTGAGGATCACTGCATATAGCACTTACCTTCTGGGAGAGGAGTGGACCTGCCGGAAGAACACTGAGTGGGGAGCAGTTAAATAGAGCCCGAGGATTGCGGCCTAGAGCACATAGCTTCCGGGAGAGGAGCGGACCTGCGGGAAGAACATAGAGTAGGGAGCCAAGCCCAAGGATTGCGGCCAAGAGCACTTAACTTCCGGGAAAGGAGTGAACCTGCGGGAAGAACACGGAGCAGGGAGCCGATAGTAGAGGCCGAGGATCGCAGCCTAGAGCACTTACCATCTGGGAGAGCAGCGGAGAGGAGTCCAGGCGTGCCAGAGTTTGAAAACAAAGTGAACAGTGACATCACAGGAAAGCTGCAAGGTGATTCGTTGGTGAGTAACTGCTGCTAGGGAGTATCAGTAAATAGCTGGGTTAGTAACTAAAGTAAAGAGAAAGGTAAGGTATACAGTTTTTTTATATAGTAAGTAGTGTTTTTTAGGGAATCAAGTTCCCTAGTATAAATAAGCTCTAATCTTTGAGCAATTTAAGGGAGTAAATTAAGGGTATGTCATGGCAGGGCAGCTTGGCAGCGTGGAGTGCTCCTCCTGTGCAATGTGGGAAGTCAGGGACACTTCCAGTGTCCGGGGCGAACACGTGTGCAGAAAGTGTCTCCACCTGTAGCTACTCGAAATCCCCGTTTCAGATCTGGAGCAGCGGCTGGGGATACTGGAGCATCTATGAGGTTAAGATCATCGTGGATAGCACGTACAGGAGGTGGTCACACCGCAGGTAAAGACTGCTCAGGCAGAAAGGGACTGGGTGACCACCAAGCAGAGTAGAAGAACTAGGCAGGTAATGCAGGAGTCCCCGGGTCCATCTCCCTCTCTAACAGATTTTCCGCTTTGGATACTGTTGGGGGAGATAGCTTCTCGGGAATGCAGCAAGAGCCAAGTTTGTGGCACCACGGGTTGCTCAGCTGCACAGGAGGGGAGGAAAAAAAGTGGGAGAGGTATAGTGATCGGGGATTCTATTGTAAGGGGTACAGATCGGTGTTTCTGTGGCCGCAAATGTGACTCCAGGATGGTTTGTTGCCTCCATGGTGCTAGGGTCAAGGATGCCAGGGAGCGGCTGCAGGACATTCTGAAGGGGGATGGTGAACAGTCAGAGGTCCTGGTTCACATTGATACCAGCGACATAGGTAGAAAGAGGTATGAGGTCCTGCAACAAGAATTTAGGGAATTAGGTAGCAGATTAAAAAGCAGAACCTCTAAGGTTGCAATCTCTGGATTACTCCCAGTGCCACATGCTAGTGAGTACAGAAATAGGAGGATATTGCAGATGAATGTGTGGCTGAAGAGATGGTGCAGGATGGAGGGCTTTAGTTTCCTGGATCACTGGGTCTGTTTCTGGCAAAGATGGGACGGGTTGCACCTGAACTGGAATGGCACCAACATCCTTGCAGGGAGGTTTGCTAGTGCTGTTGGGGAGGTGGGTTTAAACTAATTTGGCAGGGGGATGGGTTACAGAGTGGCGGTACAGTAGGGGGTGATGCACAGCCAAATTTAGAAGAGAAACTAAGTTAGTCTGGAAGGGATAGCAAATATAGACCTGTTAAGGCACGAGCGAATAATGCGAAGCTGGATTGCATCTGTTTTAACACAGTCTTACTAGTGAGGCAGATGAATTGAGGGCACTGATTAACACATGGGAATATGATATTATTGCTATCACAGACATGGTTGAGGGAAGGGCAGGACTGGCAGCTCAATATTTCAGGGTATAGAACTTTCAGGCGTGACAGGGTAGGGTGTGAAAGAGGAGGTGGCATTGCACTATTGATCAAGGAGTTAATTACTGCAGTAAGGAGGGGTGATATCTTAGAAGGTTCCTCAAATGAGGTCATATGGGTAGAACGTAAAAACAAAAGGGAGGCAATCACTTTGGGAGTGTACTACAGGCCTCCAAACAGTCAGGGAGAGATAGAGGAGCAAATATGTAGGTAAATCTCAGAGGTGTAAAAATAATAGGGCAATAGTAGAGGATTTCAACTTCCCCAATATTAACTGGGATAGTCTTCGTGCAAAAGGCTTAAAGGGGGCGGAATTCTTAAGGTGCATCCAGGAGAGCTGTTTAAGTCAGCAAGTAAAAAGTCCTACAAGAGAAGGGGCGGTACTGGACCTAATCTTGGCGGAATGAAGCTGTATAAGTGTCAGTGGGGGAACATTTTAGGGATAGTGACCATAACTCTTAAGATTTAAGGTAGTTGTGGAAAAAGACAAAGATGGACCAGAAATAAAGGTACTGAATTGGGGGAAGGCTGATTTCAATATGATAAAACAGGATCTGGCCAAAGTGGACTGGGAGCAGCTACTTGTAGGAAAGTCGACATCAGACCAGTCGGAGTCATTCAAAAAGGAAATAGTGAGAGTTCAGGGCCCACATGTACCCGTAAAGGTGAAGGGTAGTACCAACAAGTCCAGGGAGCCCTGGCTGTTAAGGGATATAGAGGATTGGATAAGAAAAAAAAAAGGAGGCTTTATGGCAGATTCAGAGGGCTAAAAACAGCGGAGGCCCTAGAGGAGTATAGAAAGTGTAGGGGGTACTTTTATTTAAAAAAAAAGTAATTAGGAGAGCAAAGAGGGGGCATGAAAAAACACTGGCGGGCAAGATAAAGGAAAATCCCAAGCGTTTTATAAGTATATTAAGGGCAAGAGGGGATAACCAGTGAAAGAGTAGGGCCCATTAGAGACCAAAGTGGCAATCTGTGTGTGGAGCTGGAGGACCTAGGTGAGGTTTTAAATGATTACTTTTCATCTGTGTTCACTATGGAGAAGGATGATGTAGGTGTAGAGATCAGGGAGGGGGATTGTGATATACTTGAACAAATTAGCATTGAAAGGGAGGAGGTGTTAACGGGCTTAAAAGTGGCTAAATCCCCAGACCCAAATGAGATGTAATCCAGGCTGCTATGTGAGGCAAGGGAGGAGATTGCAGGGGCTCTGACACAAATTTTCAAATCCTCTCTGGCCACAGGAGAGGTGCCAGAGGACTGGAGGACAGCAAATGTGGTACCATTATTTAAGAAGGGTAGTAGGGATAAACCAGGTAATTACAGGCCGGTGAGTCTAACATCAGTGGTAGGGACACTATTGGGAAAAATTCTGAGGGACAGGATTAATCTCCACTTGGAGAGGCAGGGATTTATCAAGGATAGTCAGCATGGCTTTGTCAGGGGGAGATCGTTTCTAACAAACTTGATTGAATCTTTCGAGGAGGTGACTAGATGTGTAGAGGAGGGTAAAGCAGTTGATGTAGTCTATGTGGACTTCAGTAAGGCTTTTGATAAGATCCCACATGGGAGATTGGTCAGGAAGGTAAGAGCCCATGGGATCCAGGGCAATTTGGAAAATTGGATCCAAAATTGGCTTAGTGGCAGGAGGCAGAGGGTGATGGTTGAGGGTTGTTTTTGCAATTGGAAGCTTGTGGCCAGTAGTGTACCGCAGTGATCGTTGCTGGGGCCTTTGCTGTTTGTAGTGTACATTAATGATTTAGACGTGAATATAGGAGGTATGATCAGTAAGTTCACAGATGACGCGAAAATTGGTGTCGTACATATTGAGAAGAAAAGCCTTAGATTACAGGACGATTAAAAATGGGCTAGTAAGATGGACAGAGCAGTGGCAAATGGAATTTAATCCTGAGAAGTGTGAGGTGATGCATTTTGCGAGGACTAACAAGGCAAGAGAATATACAATGGATGGTAGGACCCTAGGAAGTACAGGGGGTCAGAGGGAACTTGGTGTACCTGTCTATAGATCACTGAAGGCAGCAGCACAAGTGAATAAGATGGTTAGGAAGGCAAATGGGATACTTGCCCTTTATTAGCTGAGGCATAGAATATAAGAGCAGGGAGGTTAAGATGGAGCTGTATAAAACACTAGTTAAGCCACCGCTAAAGTACTGTGTACAGTTCTGGTCACCACATTATAGGAAGGATGTGATTGCACTGGAGAGGGTGCAGAGGAGATTTACCAGGATGTTGCCTGGGCTAGAAGAGAGACTGGATAGGTTAGGGTTGTTTTCCTTAGAGCAGAGAAGGCTGAGGGGGGACCTGATTGAGGTATACAAAATTATGAGGGGCATAGATAGGGGAGATGGGAAGAAACTTTTTCCCTTAGTGGAGGTGTCGATAACCAGGGGGCATAGATTTAAGGTAAGGGGCAGGGGGTTTAGAGGGGATTTGAGGAAAAATCATTTCACCCAGAGGGTGGTTGGAATCTGGAACACACTGCCTGAAGGGGTGATAGAGGCAGGAACTCTCAACATTTTAAGAAGTATTTAGATGAGCATTTGAAATGCCATAGCATACAAGGCTAAGTGCTGGAAAATGGGATTAGAATAGATAAGTGCTTGATGGCCGGCACGGAAATGGTGGGCCAAAGGGCCTGTTTCTGTGCTGTATAAATTCTGACTCTTTAGGCAAATAACATAAGAAAAAGGAGCAGGAGTAGGCCATTCGGTCCCTTGAGTCTGCTGCACCAATGCATTAGATCATGGCTGATCTGATTGTGGCCTTAACTCCACTTTCCTGCCTGCCTCCCCCCGCCCCCCCCCCCCCCCCACCACCCAAT
Organism: Heterodontus francisci; assembly: GCF_036365525.1. Classification (NCBI taxonomy): domain Eukaryota; kingdom Metazoa; phylum Chordata; class Chondrichthyes; order Heterodontiformes; family Heterodontidae; genus Heterodontus; species Heterodontus francisci. The sequence continues at coordinate 125,823,296 of NC_090371.1, read as the reverse complement.
AACCCTTGACTCCCTTGTCAAATCTGTCTAACTCAGCCTAGAATATATTCAGTGACCCAGCCGCCACTGCTCACTGGGGAAGAGAATTCCAAACACTAACGACCCTCTGAGAGAAGAAATTCCTCCTCATCTCAGTCTTAAATGGAAGACCCCCTTAATTTGAAACTCTGCCCCCTCGTTCTAGATTCCCCCATGAAGGGAAACATCCTCTCGGCGTCTACCCTGTCAAGCCCGCCAGAATCTTATACATTTCAATATCACCGCTAAGTCTTCTAAACTCCAATGAGTATAGGTTCAACCTTTCCTCATAAGATAAACCCCTCATCCCAGGAATCAGCTGAGTGAACCTTCTCTGAACTGCTTCCAATGCAAGTATGTCCCTCCTTAAATAAGGTGGCCAAAACTCTACGCAGTACTCTAGGTGCAATCTCACCTTTGTCCTGTACAGGTGTAGCAAGACTTCCCTACTTTTCTACTCCATCCCCCTTGCAATCAGGCCAACATTTCATTTGCCTTCCTATTTACTTGCTGTACCTGCATGCTGACATTTTGTGATTCATGTACAAAGACACCCAGGTTGCTCTGTACTGCAGTCTGTCTCTATTTAAATATTCTACTTTTCTATTCTTCCCGTCAAAGTGGACAGCCTCACATTTTCCCACATTATATTCCATTTGCCAAATTTTTGCCCACGCACTTAACCTATCAATATCCCTTTGCAGACTCTTGTATCCTCTTCATAACTTGCTTTCCTACCTATCTTCATATCGTCAGCAAATTTGGTAAAATTACAGCTTGTCCCTTCATCTAAGACACTAATATAGACCGTAAAGAGTTGAGGCCCCAGCACTGATCCCTGTGACACTCCACTAGTTACAGTTTGCCATCCTGAAAATGACCCATTTATCCTGGCTCTCTGTTTCCTGTTAGTTAACCAGTCCACTATCCATGCTAAGCTATCACTCCCAACAGCATGAGCTCTTAGCTTGTGTAGTAACCTTTTATGTGACACCTTATCAAATGCCTTTTGGAAATCCAAATACACTACATCTACTGGTTCCCCTTTATCCACCCTGCTTGTTATATCCTCAAAGAGCTTTAATAAATTTGTCAAACACTATTTCCCTTTCACAAAACATGTTGACTCTGCCTGATTGTATTGTGCTTTTCTAGATGTCCTGCTACTATCTCAAATAGTTGTATTTTATTTATTTATTTAGAGATAGAGCACTGAAACAGGCCCTTCGGCCCACCGAGTCTGTGCCGACCAAGAACCACCCATTTATACTAACCCTACCGTAATCCCATATTCCCTACCACCTACCTACACTAGGGGCAATTTACAATGGCCAATTTACCTATCACCTGCAAGTCTTTGGCGGTGGGAGGAAACCGGAGCACCAGGCGAAAACCCACGCGGTCACAGGGAGAACTTGCAAACTCCGCACAGGCAGTACCCAGAATTGAACCTGGGTCCCTGGAGCAGTGAGGCTGCGGTGCTAACCACTGTGCTGCCCAATCTCCTTTAATAATGGATTCTAGCATTTTCCCAATGACCGACGTTAGGTTAACTAACCTATAGTTTCTTGCTTTCTGACTCCCTCCTATCTTGAACAGCGCCTTTAGTCCCATTAGTATTTCTATTATTTTTTCTCTAATTATAATGATTGTTTTAAGTTCCTCCCTCCCTTTTGCCTCCTGATTTTCTACCATTCTTGGGATGCTTTTAGTGTCTTCTACTGTGAAGACAGATACAAAATACTTGTTCAAAGCCTCTGCCATTTCCTGATTCCCCATTATTAATTCCCCAGTCTCACCATCTGAGGGTCCAATGCTCACTTTAGCTACTCTTTTCCTTTTGATATTTGTAGAATCTTTTGCCGTTTTTGTTTTTATATTTCTAGCTGGTTTTCTCTCATACTCCATTTTCTCCCTCTTTTTAGTCATCCTTTGCTGGTTTCTAAAATTTTCCCAATCTTTGCAGCATTGTGCGCCTTTTCTTTCAATTTGATACCACCCGTAACTTCCTTAGTTTGCCACGGATGGTGCATCCTTCTGGTAGAGTCTTTCTTCCTTAATGGAATATATCTTTGTTAAAGAGTTATGAAATATCATCTTAAATGTCTGCCACTGCTTCTCTACCGTTATACCTTTTAACCTATTTTCCCAGTCCACTTTAGCCAGCTCTGTCTTCATATCCTTGTAATTGCTGTTATTTAAGTTTAAGATACTAGTTATGGATCCACATTTCTCACCCTCGAACTGAATGTGAAATTCATCATGTTATGATCGCACTTACCTAGAGGATCCTTTACTATGAGGTCTTTAATTAATCCTGTCTCAATACATATTACCATGTCCAAAATATCCTGGTCCCTGGTAGGTTCTAGAATGTATTATTATAAGAAACTGTCTCAATACACTATGAACTCATCCTCCAGGCTAATTTGATTTGTCCAATTGATGTGAAGATTCAAATTACCCTCAATTATTGCTGTACCTTTCTTGCAAGCCCCCATTATTTATTGATGTATACTCTGTCCTTCTTTGTGGCTAATATGAGGGGTCTATAAATTACTCCCAACCAGTGACTTTTGTTTGCTATTTATTATCTCTACTCAAACTGATTCTATATCTTGATCATCTGAACCAAGATCATTTCTCACTATTGTACTGATCTTATCCTTTAGTAACAGAGCTACCCCACCTCCTCTTCCTTTCCTCCTGTCCTTCTGAAATGTCAAATACCCTTTAATATTCAGGTTCTAGCCTTGGTCACTTTGCAACCATGTCTGTGTAATGGCTATCATATACTCATTTATTTCTATTTATGCTACCAATTCATCCATCTTGTTACAAATGCTACGAGCATTCAGATAAAGAGCTTTTTTAACTAAATAATAAAACACACGGTTAAAATTGACACAATTTCTCCCTGCCTCAATAATTACATAGATGTTGACAACCCCAGGAAACTTGCCCAAGTGGCTGACCTTTCTGGTTGAGGCCAGACACTGAGCATTTACAGTAGATTTGACTATCATAACTCTGCTCCTTCCTTACCATATCTCCTTCCCTTTTTCCATGCACTTCTCAAATGCCTTTGGATGTTTTTGTGCATCAACATTGTCTGATATGTTGGCCACTAGCCACAATTGGGAATTTAGTTGTGGCTAATTGCATTTCTGATTAGTAAATAAAATGAATTATAGACAGTATCATTGGGCATGTGATTTCAATGCTCGTATTCCTACGCGTATGCATGTGAACTTATCTTTTTGTGCATTTGTTGGTAAAATGAAGAAGAAAAGCAGAGCATGTGAGTGTTTTTTGATTGTGATTGCTTTACTTCATTATTGAATAGAGGTAGATGCTAAATAAATATACACGTGAAGCACATTTACCTGTATTATCTGAGTGTATTAAGGTGGTTTCTACTGAAGGCAGTGTATGTGGCTAAAACCGTCACCGTAGGCACATCTGTGACTAGTCAACCATTTCAATTGGGCAACACTTCTACATCAAAATGCTCATAAATTGTAAAAGTAATGTCTAAATGTGATGTTGGATGCCAGCGTCAAACAATTCCATGTTTCAAATGAGTTGGGCCACACCGAATGATGGGATTTATATAGCCTGAGAATTCCTGGTTTAAACCTCAAGAAACCGTCCTTTAATTGTTTTGATAACACCTGGGATTCTTCTGTTTACACTTCCATTGAAATATACCACTAAATTGATGGGCTGCAGCAAAATATGAATGGTGCAGAATATGGTAACTTGTATTTTTGCCACAATATTAGCAAAGTAGAACCAATTTATTTTTCTGCATCATAAAGGCATGTGCAATGATTCTATGGCATCTTTAAATTTTATGTTTCACACAGCAATCTAAGTATAAAGTGATCAACAAGGACCAGTGGTGCAATGTGCTCGAATTTAGCAGAACAATTAACCTTGATCTTAGCAACTATGATGAAGATGGGGCTTGTAAGTACATTAGTTGGGTCTCTTTAACTGTCTTTGTTTTCTCCTTGTCTTTTTCCCTTTAGCGTCCATGGCTGAGGGAGTGAGCAACAACTGACTGCTGAAAATGATGATCTGAGATCTGGTGCTGGAAGGTGTACAGACTAATCAGTGATGACTTTTCCTAAAATTTTCCCCTTCCTGCAGGGAAGCTTCAAGTCCATTTCTCGGTCTCTCCTCATAGCAGTGAAATGGAGATTGGGAACTTGATGTAAATGGATTGCAGGTGTAAACCAGCATTCCGCCATTTTATAGTTCACCAAGGTTTTACCATTGCTTTATTTCTAAAATTAAGTTCAGTTCTAAATAAGAACAGTAATAATTTTAGGTTATAGGTTGCTATATTGGAGTTGGAGGATAGTACAGTCACGGCATCGTAGCTTGGAAGTTCTGTTTTATTGTGTATTTTTAACTTAAAACACTTGGTATCAGGCCAGAAAAAGACAGAAAACTGTTTAATATTTGAAAAGGTGCTTGCCCTCTTTAATAACTCAGAATAATTCTAATCAGCAGTAACACACATTGTTCTGCCACTAGTTTCAACTATTTTCTTTACCCTGCCATCCTTTGTTTTTCTTCAGTGCTGAGTTCTGAAGAAATTGTCTTTGCAGATGAGCACTCTGAGCTCTTTCACTAAATTGAACACTTGAAATTGGCTTTATAGTATAATATTGGGGAATATTTGACAGTCATCCATGCCACACATCAAGTGGAATGATCACTATCATGACCTGCTTTATTCCAAACTCCTACTGTTTTCTGTTCATTATTTATTTATTTTATTTATTTAGAGATACAGCACTGAAACAGGCCCTTTGGCCCACCGAGTCTGTGCCGACCAACAACCACCGATTTATACTAATCCTACATTAATCCCATATTCCCTATCACATCCCCACCATTCTCCTACCATCTACCTACGCTAGGGGCAATTTACAATGGCCAATTTACCTAACAACCTGCAAGTCTTTGGCAGTGGGAGGAAACCGCGGAAGGCCACGCGGTCACAGGGAGAACTTGCAAACTCCGCACAGGCAGTACCCAGAACTGAACCCGAGTCGCTGGAGCTGTGAGGCTGTGGTGCTAACCACTGTGCCGCCCATTTATGTTTCTCCTTTCATGAGAACCTTGCACAGAAAGCTCATGTCAAATACTTTTGAGTCTCCTAACTTCCAAAAGACATTTTCAAAGTGGCACATAATAGCCTTGCTGGCGTTGAAGCCTGTAGAATAAAAGGGAGAATGGCAGCATGGATACAAAGTTGACTTGAGTGATAGGAAACAGAATAGTGGTGAGCAATTTGTTTTTTGGACTGGAGGAAGGTATACAGTGAGGTTTGCAGAGGTCGGTACTAGAACCACTGCTTTTCTTGATTATATACTAATGACTTAGACTTGGGTGTGCAGAGCACAATTTCAAAATTTGCTGATGACACAAAACTCAGAAGTATTGTGAACTGTGTGGAGGTGGTGATAGACTTTAGGAGGACATGGACAGGTGGTGGAATGGGAGGACGCGTGGCAGATGCAATTTAATGCAGAGAAGTGTGAAGTGATACATTTTGGTAGAAAGAAGGAGGAGAGGCAATATAAAATAAAGGGTACAGGAACAGCGATCTGGGGTATATGTCCCCAAATTGTTGAAGATGGTAGAGCAGGTTGAGAAAGTGGCATATGGATTTTAAAATTCATTTTGTGAGATATGGGCGTTGCTGACACACCCAGCATTTATTGCCCATCCCTAATTACCCATGAACTGAGTGGCTTGCTAGGCCATTTCAGAGGGCAGTTAAGAGTCAGCCACATTGCTGTGGGTCTAGAGTCACATGTAGGCCAGACCAGGTAAGGACGGCAGATTTCCTTCCCTAAAGGACATTCTTGAACCAGATGGATTTTTACAACAATTGACAATGGTTTCATGGTCATTAGACTCGTTTTTTAATTCCGGATTTATTAATTCAGATTTCACCATCTGCTGAGGTAGAATTCGAACCCATGCCCAGAGCATTAGCCTGGGCTCTGGATTACTAGTCCAGTCACATTGCCACTACGCCACCGCCTCCCCCTGAGCTTTATACATAGAGGCATAGAATACAAAAGCAAGGAAGTTATGACGAACCTTTATGAAACACTAGTTCTGCCTCAGCTGGAGTATTGTGTCCACTTCTGGGCACCACTCTCCAGGAAGATGTTGAAGGCTTTAGAGAGGGTGCAGAAAAGATTTAAGAGAATGGTTCTGGGGATGAGGGATTTCAGTTATGTGGATAGATTGGAGAAGCTGGGTTTGTTCTTTAAAGAAGAGAAGGTTGAGAGAAGATTTGAGAGCTGTGCAAAATCATAAGGGGTTTGGATAAAGTAGATAGAAACTGTTCCTTTCTGCCAATGGGTCAAAAAACAGAGGACACCGAATAGCAAAAGAAGCAACGGCGACATGAGGAAAATTATTTTTATTCAGTGAGTGGTTAGAATCTGGTGTTCACTGCCTAAGTGTAGTGAAGGCAGATTCAGTTATGGCTTTCAAAAGGGAACTGGATAAGCACCTGAAGCGAGAATATTTACAAGGCTACGGGGCAAGGGCAACGCTGTTGGACCAGCTGAATTGCTCTTGCAGAGAGCCTTGATGGACACGACTGGCCTCCTTCTGTGCTGTAACCATTCTGATTCTATCTACCCACGTGTATGTAAGAAGTATTCGATAGTGTGGCATTCGATAGTTTAGTTCACTAGAGGACTGCACAATTGCACACAGTCACTAAAGCACATAACAGACTCTTTTGCAATTGAGCACAACCCCTGACTGAAGATGGGATATAAGCTGCTGTGCTGTAACGGTACCTGTTCATTCTTTGGACTTTGATACAATCTATGACATTTGGTATTTTTCTTTGCAGAGTGGTGTGGCTACATCTGGCATCTCTCCCATGGGAGCTGTAACAGCAACTACTACAACTGCCTTTTGTCAGGAAAGGTATTTTTGGTGGAATTTGCCAGAGAGTCTTGAAAAGTACCAAGCAGAACATTTGAACAATATCACGAATGATTGTGAAAGACATGACCTCTGTTTAGGCTGTTCCTTATTCAGACAACATGCCACATCTAAGCCTGTTGCAACAACAGCTCTTTGGCACTGCTAGGGGCTTGCAGCCTCCACATTCTGAATGGATGACTGCTCCAGGGCAGAATTCGTGTCAAGAAGCACCCATTGTGGAAGCTGCTTCCACAGTTCTGGGCATTGCAGGCCTCCCAGTTATGACCCCTTGAATGCTTGCAGAAATTCATTTAGATGGGGATTTATGGAATGCCTCTAACTGTTGCTACAACGCATCTGTGGGTACAACTTCTCTGCATGTACCCATAGCTGGACAATTGGCTCATTCATGTTTAAATCCATTGGCAGAGTTGTGCAGCACAAACTCAAAACAGTCTAGAATCTGGGCTTCATACACTCTCATGAGAAGTCTCAGCATCAACTTTTGTAAGGCATAATGTTCCTCGGGGCAATATTTGGAACTACCCAGCAGAAAGTCTTATGTCTCTATACAAGTTTCACTTCCCTTTCTATGGAAGCTTGAGCATTCCCGAAAGAAGCAATCTGTGAATACTTTGCCTATGGAAGCAGTTATCTTGGCAGTTCCTAATACTCATCTGTTTAAGACTACTTCAGCCAGAAAAAAAGACTTACATTTATATAGCAACTTTGTTGACCTCAGGGCATCCCAAAGCACTTTACAAACATACTTTATTGGTTGTCATTTCGTCACATTTGTAGAAAACAAGGCTACCAATTTGTGCACAGCAAGTGCAACAAATAGAAATGTGATAATGACCCAATCATCTGGTTTAGAGATGCTGGAGTTGAGGGATAAATATTGATTAGGTCACTGGTGGAAACTCCCCTACTCTTCTTCGAAATAATGCTATGGAATCTTTTACGTCCTCCTGAGAGGGCAGACAGGGCCTTGATTTAATATCTTATCCAGAAAATGGCATCTCTTAGCAACATTTGCTCAGTACAACACTGAAGCATCAGCCTAGATTTTGCGCTCAGGTCTCTGGATTGGGACTTGAGCCCATGACCTCATTCAGAGGCAAGAGTGCTACAGACAGAGCTCAACCAGTGGTCTTCTTGTAGGGGACCCTTCCTTTGTAAGAATCCACTGTTCCTTTGTAAGAATCCACTCTGTTCTGAATCTTGTATGTTTGTTAAAGAGCATGTCTTGCAGGGAAGACCTTTGCAACAGCCTTTCCCACAGGCATGGAAAGAGTGCCTGGCAGGAAAAGGTGCACACCTGCAAGGGCACTGTTCTTCAAGCATAGAGGCAGCCCATTAGGTGTGTTCCACATAGAATTGAAGCTGGCAAGGTCTACACCATGGTCTTGGGAAATCGGTAAACAAATATTAGTGATTTTCTGCATCAGCCAAATGGTTGGAGACTTTCTCCTGAACCCTCACCCCTTCAAGTTGTAATACTGTTGATCGGCTGGTACCTACATCATAAGATACAGTCAGCTTTGGCGTTAAATGGATGATGTAGTGAAAAATACTGTATTGTCTAACAATTCAGCATCATGAATGGGAAAATCTACCTGGTATTTCAGGATTTGACATGCCTGCAAATCACCTCTCAGGGCACATGTACCTATTTATACTTCAGGACAGAAGCTCTGTAAGGCAGGAGACTGAATGGTTTCTCCTCCGATCACACACATTTGTATATCTTTTCACTGGTGTAGATTATAAGGGTAGCAGCAGAAATTGTGTTCTTCTGGTGACCCTTAAGTTGAGGTCAAATATTGTGTCTGAACCTAGAGACAGTCCATTGATTGCCAGGCTATTACCACGGCAACAATTTGAGCGGTCGTTCTCGCCGCATGTAGTGAGCAATTTTTATAAGTTCAAAGGAGTCTATCAAGGCATTTTTTTATAGCAAGTTCAATTGGAGTCATAATCAATCCATATCATTCATTCATGGTTTGCAACATATTTAGACTGGTTAGACCTCATCTGCTTCATAATTGGGACCTTAATTTAATTTTCCACAAGTTAACATATCTATGTTTCAAACTTGTGTCAACTGTGAAGAAATTTCACAAATCTTTATAGCTTCCTATGAGGCAGGGACCCTTAGCAAATGAAGTAGCAGTTGGCCAACAGATGTTTGAGTGCACTCTGGACTGCTGTCATTTCACAGAAGAAGCCCATATGGCAGATTAAAGGTTATTCTAAATCTGCATGCTAAACATCTCTCAATCAGGTTCCAGTTGGCATTTGAAAGGCCATCACATGGGATCATTTTCACATATTTGCAAAGTAGTATTGTCTAGATTTGGCTCCTGTATCCATTGTCATTGATGCATCTGTCCAGGCAGTTAGTTTTATGGCTGCTTGGAGGAGGCTCCATATTCCTCTTCTGTATTTAGCATGTTAGTTTTGTATGCCATTGCACTATGCAGAGGATGTTTTAAATGATGTTAGATTACCTAACCTGTAGGGTCTTTATTCCCGAAATGATGGGCATCCTCCGCACACCAAGATCTGCAGGGATATATATTTTTGGGAGGTTGGTAGGGATTTAATACTTGGCCAGTTTCAGTTTAGCATCAGTAAATTGAATGGTCCTGGAGCTTTGTAGGACGTGGAAATAGATCACATACAGCACAACTGATGTACATTGTGATATTTTCATACACACTAAGCACATTAGTTTCTGCAGAACCAATCAAATTGAACTTTGCTGTTGCATTGTGTAGAGGGCCATTATTATTATTCAAAACATGAAGACCTTACAAGGTAGGTTATCTATCCTGGTTAGTGTCATTCATAGGTGTATTCTCTATGTTCTGAATTAGACCACTATACATGGAATATTTAATCATGTCTAATCAACCTTTTATATAACCTTCAATCCTGTTTAGACTTTTGGAATTAACTGAATTTCAGGTTATGGACTTCAATAGATCTGTTCCATTAGTATCTTGGGGTGAGGAATGGTGAAAATTTTTTAACCCTAGTCGTGCTTAAGGCATATATTTGGATTTGTGTTTTAGTTCTCCAGTCACAGGTCAAGGAGGGAGATATAAACTGTCAGATTTCTGGCAGGAAGGATTCCTGCCCACAGCAGAATGAGACCATAGTGATTTGAACCAACGGGAAGCAGAGTCCAGGTCATGGAAGGCTGAAACTTTCCTGAACCTCTGGGCCCATTAAGGAAATTAGGGGAAAAAATAATTCTCCTAGAATGGCTTTCACTCTTACTTGATTTGGCCTGCTGGAAACCTGCAGCAACATCTCTGTTAAGGTCGGAGGTAAAATAACAGTTGGGACTTGATGATGTCATCTGACCCCAATCTGCATATTTAAAGAGGGATCTTGCTGGCTTCAGACAGGTGCCTTTGCCTCATACTCAGAGAAGAGCAGATTAAAATTGAAGACAGCAGGATTCAGGCAAGGCAACAAGTAAGTCAGTTGGTCAATTTTAACCGTCTATCCACCAGTTTTTGATCAGGTGGATAAGATGGGGTAAATAACCAGCCCTTTTTCTATAATGTCCACACTTAACATTTGGGATGTGTTGTATCAGGCTTCTTTGTTAACAATAACATTGTTAACTCAATCCTCAATCTAAGTTTGCCTCTGATCCATAAATTGTTCTTGCTCGCTGTAAATGTTCTCTAATGTATCAAGGCAGATTGTCAAATTATATTCTGGCATTCTAAATATGGTCTTAGGGTTAAAAAATAACTTGCTTCAGTTTGAAATCATATAGTTTTGGATATGTATACCAGAACAATCATGCTAACAGCAATACATTTTAACTGTATATTATATATGAAAGTATTTATTCCATGTTGACTTGATGGTTATGTAAATAAGAAAAGGCTTAATTGTAATTGTTACTATACAGGAAATCTTTTGTTGGAAGACTTTAGCATTTCATTAGGCATTGCAAGATGACTGACTGATCTGTAGCCCAAATAAACCAGAAGAAAATAAAAATGGTGACTCTTCAAGGTTCTCTAATCCTGCAAACATGTTTCTGACATGGAAAGTTTCAGCCTTCCATGGCCTGGACTCTAGGTGCACCATACCAAAAAAAGTTCCAAATAAAATAAAAATCTTGGCGCATATAAAACCAGAAAATACTATTGAGGTTCAACTGGCCAGCCCCTATAGAATCTTGGAAACTTGAATAAGTTCCCTTGGGTTTCTTGTTCTCCTGTAGTCACTCCCTGTAGCTCTGCTGCCTAAACCCTGGTATCTGTTTAATTGCCTTCTTGCCTCAAGATGCCCCAACCCCATTGTAATATAGTGACCAAAATTGTACACTGTATTACAGATGGGATCAAACCAGTGCTGTTCATAAGCTTACTACCTCTTGAGATGTCACTAAGAAAAATAGAAGATTACAGTTTTAAAGCTGCGCAGTTTGAGCTTAGTATATTTAATGTGGTGTAATCTACATTATTAAGTTCTGGTCATGATATTAAATTCTAATTTAATTGCTTTCTTTCAGGGCCAGTCTTATTGGATGAATTTGTGGAATGGTTTAAAGACAGACAGATGTCCTAGCACTTTTGATTCAGAAACAAGAGCCCGACATCCATATTCAACACTAGCCACAAAAGATCTAAAAAAACAGATTTGGAATGCATTTTTGTTTCTGTTTTTGTGTTTTTCTTCCCCCGCCACCCCCCCCCCCCCCCCCCCCCCCAAAAAAAATGAATTACTGAAAGCATTAAATATCTACAAGCACTTAAATCTGGTATCAAACTTTCTTCTGAGCCTGCTTTTGCATTTTTTTAATAGGACTACAATTATGGTACCGCAAACCACAATGTGATATCTTGCTGTTGATATTGTGAATTCTGTGTTGGAAGCTGTTTCATGCAGAAACCTCCGTTTTCCAGAGGGATTGTGAATTTCAATGAAAATTGTATTAAATGGTTAAAAGTCTTAGATGAATATTTGTTGAAAAGACTTCTTAATCTTATCCAGTGTATGTTTGCAAGTAGAACTGTTCTGTACAACTTAACTAATGAAACTTAAAATTAGTTTTTTTTTAAAGTATAAATTGTTGGGCAACAGTATAACATTGTTTTGATTCACTGCACCTAGCTGTGATCTGTTGAAATGACTAATGCACCATATGGGTTGTTTAGCCCTAATTTTTGCCTTGTACTTCCTGGCTAATTGGCTGGGCTGCTTTTTTTTTTGTGTTTTGCTTTGTATAACTAGCTGCAAATATTAAATTGCCCCTTCAGTGGGCACATAGCTTGATAATGTTACCAAGTTTGCACGTTTTAAAGTTATTAGAATGTTTGTCAGATGTACAGACCAACTAGTATTCAGGTATGTGTTCAGAATCATGTGTATGATTTTTCTCCCCGTCCCTGTACCACTTACTGATGAGAAAATTGCTGACTTATTCTTTTCAGAATTTTTTAATCTGGTGTTGCAGGTCAACTGTACTAATATAACTTTACTGGCTTGACTTTGATTTAGACATTGGATTGAGATTAATGTAACCTGTATCATAATATGACAATGCCATTAAAGCTATCTTTTGATCATGTCAGCAAGTGAAAGTCTGTACATCTAAAACAAGAGATTTTCTAGTGTTGCAATTTTCTGTTGCCTTAGACAACTTCTGCCAAAGACCACGGTTATTGCCTATCTACCTGTACACAGACAAGTAATAAAATCTGGTCTCTTATATTGCACCTTTTCCTATACTAATAGACTGTGTTATATGCCATAGTATCTGTTTTCTATTAACATGATTCACAAATTCCCATTGATTTGGAAAGTGATGAGAATGTTTACCTGAAATGCAGCACAGTATAGGAGTGATAACATCTTATTTAACTTAAAATAAGATATCTTTAACAATGCTGGAAAACAAATTATTCCATTAAGGCAAATTTATTATTTGAGATTAATATGCATAAGAATTGGACTGTTCCAAAGTAAACTTTCCCTATTAACAACTGGAAATTGTATCCTGCTAAAACGCAAGGTATAGGTAGGGCCATTTTGGTGTACTGCAGTACATTTATTTCCAATCTAGCATTATAAGCAAGATAATATTGTTAATTGCACATTCTGTTAAATAAGAAGAATGCCACTTTAAATGTCTGCTATACAGGCAGTACATGGTATTGCTAAGTTTTTTTTAATACACCTGTAAGTCAATTTTTGCTAATGTGGTTGAACATTAGAGTGGTGATTTTAAAGCCATGTGAAGTAGACAGTTTTTTCATAGCTGCCTAGCCTTCAAGTCTTCCAAGTATTCGATTTCTTGTGTTTTGAAACTGACAGAATCATGCTTTTTGAAATGCAGTCTTTAATGGGCATTTTTTAAGTGCCATGCATAATTGTCACTTCTGTTTGTTCTCTCTCAAAAACAAGTAATGGAAAATGAAACTTCATCACTTTCCTTCATTAAAAAAGTGACAAAAAATGGAAAACTCTTACATTTCCATCTGCCGGTTGAGGTGTGCAGGGTCACTCATATCTACATATAATTTCTATCCTCTCCATTTCCATGAAGCTTTTAATTTTTAAATCAGTTTTAAGCACCCGATTGTATAACATGGAAAATTAAAGTCTTTTTGCTTTTTTCCCCCCTTTCCAAACACTACAAAGATGCATGTTAGATAGTCCCTTTAATACTACCATAATTAACTCCATTAATGTGCATTTTACTGGCCTAGATTTTTTAATATCAATATACACAATGTTGTCTTGGAATGTGACATACTTCAAGGAGTTTTTGATGCATTTTAATTTGTCAATGATCAGCATTGAACTGGTTTAGAGTATGTTTGAAGGGTAATCAAGATCAATCCCATATATTTACCCCTTTTGAAATCTGTCTAGATGGACCAAGTTATCTAATCTAGGCTTTTCTTTTGAAAGTTACCTTTTATTCACTTTTTTTTGCATTTATTCTGTGCTGCTCCACTGGAAATGCCAGCAAATAGCATTATTTAAGCAAAAAATGAATTTTTGGAGTGCTAAGAAAACAGTTGTATATGGAAGGTTCCCTGTTCACTTATGTTGCAATTAAATTTTGTACTTTAATTTGACAACTTTATATTTTGCTTTGGTAAAGTTGAGATGGCATTTTTCATTTTAAATTTGAAGTTGTATTGTTGGGATGTTTGCACAATGATGAGTACCTAGTGTAAAAAGATAATACTCCACCTCTGTAGCACTTTTTTCTGAAGGATATTGGATAGCTTATGTTTTGTTCATTTTCAGCCATTGCAGACTTGGAAGCCTGTCACAACTAATGTTCTTCAAGATCCTTCTCATTAAACTATGGTATGTTTGTTGCTTTTATTTTTACCTAAAATGCACTTCAGTCCAAAACTTTCAAAAGATTTTTTTGATCAGTAAGGCAAATTGGGTATTGCGTTTATATCCATTCAGGTGCAGTAAAATCTATGTAAACTCGCACTTTATGGGAACATGCAAAGGAGGATTCAGTAATTTTATAAATGAGAAGAACTCTATGAACTACTGAGTTTTAGCACAGATGAATAGTTTCCTACAGCTGCAGTGTCCCTGTTTCACTGACCTGCATGCATGATTATAAATTACCTGAAATTTTATATCATTTATTCACAAATGAAATCTGACTGCCTGTTAATGATTCAAAAGTGATGTCTATGTTTTTGGGTATAGATTTCACTAATATACAATGAGTTTTCATAATACATTACTTACAGATTTATAGAATATCACCTGTCTTAAATCTTCCCCAAACCCAAAACAGACCAGAACATGCTCTTTGTATGAATCCCAAAGATTCTGTTATAGAATAATGTATCTATTTTGTTTTTAAAAGTGCAGTAACCTTCAAATGACAACTAAGCTACCAGACATAATTGAAAACCAATAACTGCTTTGATTTCTAGGCAGATCCACAAAAAGGGATGTTCTTTTTTGGTTCTCTTTTGATAAAAATGCTGTTTAAATGAAGCTTAAGTTTTGTACTCTTTCTGTCCCGTGTGTTTCTTTTGGGGGGAGGGGTTCAATTCCTTGGAATGATGGAGTAATTGCCAACTAGTTTAGAATAGTCAAAAACAAAAAGTTCTCTGCACTGTTTAGTCACAAAATCAATGTAAAGCGTATCACGTGCACAACAAGAACAGCTTTTTCAAATAAGTAAGTGGTGCTCCCACTCTTGAAAATGTTTTGTAATTTTAAAGTCTTCTTTACTTGGATTGTAAAAATGACATGTTAGCGGGGTGCATTTGTTTCAAATGTTGAACTAAGCTTGTTTTTCGTTTTGTTAGCGCACGGTATCTGTATTGCCTTAGTGTCATTAAATAACAGCTAAATTGAAACATGGGTTATGTTTTTTATTTTTGTTTCATTTTTGCTTTAATTTTATGCTTGCATATGACAAAGACCTTCCACCACATACTCTATTTAAAAAGGCATGGTCAGTATCTCTCTTTTGGAAGAAATAGCATAAACTGTATAAACTAGTTGATTGAAGTGTTAGAACTAAAATATACTTCTGATAGCAAAAGTCACAGTAGTTGGATAGAGGATAAATTCCTTCCCTTGAATAATATTAGGAATTAAGATATTATGAACCCATTAAAACGAAGTCAAATACCATGAGTTAATGTCCTGGTCAAGTAACTTGCGTGTCCTTGTCTTCAGTTGATACCAATACAGTGAAAATATTTATCTATTCTAACAACACATTTAAAAGAATAAGCAAAATAAATACTTTTAAGAACAATGGTCAAGGACAGTTGTGATTTGTGTTGCTTTATGGAATCCATTTTGCAAAGACCTGTGACTGTACACACTCTGGTGCTGGTCATTAACTTGCTAGAAATGGGAAATACTTGAGTATATCTGGACTATGGTTCCATGAGTGAATAAGGCAATTGAAAAAAAAATAAACAAAAAAATATTGAGGGCTTACAGGGCAATACAAAAATACTAGAATAAATTTAAAAATGGTAGGCAAGCTACCAAAAAGGAAATTTGAAAGGCTAGAGGAATGAGAGAAAACCCAATATTCATCAGTTACCAAACACGCTTATTTACATGTCCACCAAATCACCTACTTTTCCCGTACATCATCCCTAGTCCCACTTAAAAAATGCTTATCAATGCTTTCGTCACTTTGACTCATTTTATGTATTATTCTACTTGCTGGCCTTCTACCCTGCATAAGTGTCCAAAATTCAGGAATCCATTTCCTGTCTCACACCAAGTATCTATGATTCTATAATAAAACAAAGTTCTGGAAATACTCAGCAGGTCAGGCAGCATCTGTGGAGAGAGAAGCAGAGTTAACGTTTCAGGTCTGTGCCCCTTCATCAGAACTGATTCTATGCCCGATTATTTTAATTAGCAACTGATTTCTGAATAAGGGAGTATGGCCCTGATAGTTGTATCAATGTCTAAATACCTGAATTGTTACATGAAATAGTACATAGCCCCAGATGATTTTATTTGATTTGTTTCACCTAAGATTTAAGAGATGTTTGTTTGTGACAGCACAATGGTTAATGCATCACTACCACTACAATTGCCTATATTTAATCTTTATAGAAATGATCTTAATTTAAACCAGTGAGTCAAAAGCATGGGGTAGTTTTAAAGGAATAGAATCTAATGCATTAATTTTAATGTTTGAAATAAAAGCACAATTTAGGGGCAACGTTTTTTCCTGTAGCTGGTCCAGGGCTGCATATTATAAAGGTTTGTGCTGCAACTCAAGTGGTTGAGTTATGTCATTGCTATTCAGCTTTTACAAACTGCAAACATCCATCCATATTTAACCAGATCTACAAGAAGTAGGCACCCTCTGGCTTTCAGAAATGCAGCTATTTCACACTTCAATTTTAACATTCCTTAACCACAATGTATTAATTTATGGATCAAATAGCAATTCCTGTTTTCATAATTTGTTGCATCTTTTACAGTTACCTTGAGATGGTAGATCAGTTTAACATACAAAAGCCTTCTGACTGCAGCATTCTCAGTACTGCATTGAAGTTTCAGCTTAGATTATGTGCTTAAGTCTTTTGGATGTAGCTTGAACCAACAATCTTGAAAATCAGAGGCATGAGTGCTACCACTGAACTAAGGCTGAGACCTGAAGTAGGATCTGTCATTGACTAAAATTGCTTCACCACTTACCCAAAAAAATACTAATTTCTTTCACTGGAACAGATGAGTTTTTGGGGCAAAGATGTTACTGCAGTAACTACTTAGACCTGGCTTGCCTCATCCCTCATTAATGTTAGACTTTGCATGCATTGGGCGTGATAGTAAATGCACCAAAAGGGCTGAGGAATTTCAGCCTATGATGCTTTCCAAGTGCCAGAGACAGCTCAGGATGGCGAAAGGACCCTGAGTAGAGTCATTATCATTACTGCAGGGAAAGAGGCCATTCAGCCCATCAAGTCCATGCTGGCTTTCTAGAGCAATCCAGTCAGTCCCATTGCCATGCTCTAACCCTGTAGCCCTGCAAGCTTATTTCCCTTAAGGTTATTTCCTTTATGTGCCTATCCAATTTCCTTTTGAAATAATTGATTGACTGCTTCCACCACTCTCATAAGCAATGAGTTCCAGGTCATTACCACTTGCTGTCTTTAAAAAAAAAAGTTCTTCCATTTCCACTGCCCCCCACCCCCCACCCCGGTATCTCTTGCCCAAAAGTTTAAATCTCTGTCCCCTAGTCCTTGTATCATCAGCTAATGGGAACAGTATTTCTTTATCTTATCTAAACCTGCCATAATCTCTTACACCTCTATCAGACCTCCCATCATCATCATCCTGCTCCAAGGAGAACACCAGCTTCTCTAACCTAACCTTGTAGCTAAAATCCCTCAGCCTTGGAACCATTCTGGTAAATCTCCAACCAAATAATTCGACACAAACACACAAAATGCTGGCAATACACTGCAGGTCAGGCAGCATCTGTGGAGATAGAAACAGTTAATATTTCAGGTTGATGAGCTTTCAACAGAACTGGAAAAAAGTTAGAGATGCAACAGATTTTAAATAAGTACAGAGGCGAAGGGGAGGAAAAGAATACAAGGGAAGGTCTGTGATAGGGTAGAAGGCAGGAGAAATGAAATGTTGAAAGGGATGATGGTGCAAGGCAAAAGGGGATACTAATGGGACAAATAAAGAAATGAAAGATGGATCTAGAAGAGGTGTAAATGGCAATAGCAGAATCATTACCAACAGCTGCTGTCTGGGGAAAGAAAAACAAAATGGGGCAGTGCTTACGATTTGAAATTGTTGAGTTCAATGTTGAATCCGGAAGGCTGTAAAGTGCCAAATCAAAAGATGAGCTGCCATTATTCGAGCTTCCATTGAGCTTCATTGGAGCAGTTGAGGAGGCAGATGTCAGTGGGAGTGGGCAGAGAAATAAAATCACAGCACTTGGAAGATCGGAATCAAGATTGCAAACTGAACGGAAGTGTTCTGCAAAGCGCTCGCTCAATCTGCATCTTGTCTTCCCAATGTAGAGACTAGCGTGAGAAGTGAGCAGTACACTAAATTGAAAAAAGTACGAGTAAATGTTTAGGGCCCTGGATGGTGGGAAGGGTGGAGATAAAAGGGCAAGTATTGCATCTCCTGTGCTTGCAGGGAGTGGGTGTTGAAGGCGATTGAAGAATCACCCAGGATGTGGCAAACGGAACAGTCCTTTGGCAATGCTGAAAGGGGAGGGAAGGGGAAGATGTGTTTGGTGGTGGCATCATGATGGTGGTGGTGGTGGAAATGGCAGAGGACAGATTCACTGCATCCTTTAAAGCACATGAAGCATTGACACAGGTGTATGGCATAATCACGTCCATTTTTACAGACAATGTGAAAAAGTGACAATCGTGAGAACTAAGTTTTTGAAGGAAGATTGAAACCAACTTAAACTTAATCTAAAGTGCCAGTAGCTAGGAACTACCATTATTGAAGATTCAGAATTGGAAATCGATAAAGAAATTAAAAACCTTAGAGAATAGTTTTTTTCATAACCATCTTTATTTTTAAAAAAAAGTTGATTGTATAGGACATGGTGTGCCTTATTAAATCTGTCAACCCCCTGAAATCATTTGGATGTTCAGTGATGATTGTTCTGTAAGGTTGTGGCCCATAATCTGCTGTAGTTTGGTAACATCTTGGCTTCAATATTAGAAAAAGATTTGTAGCAAAGAGACAGAATTTGTAAAGGTTTCAGGTGACCAAGACCTAGAATACACCAATTATAAGGTGAGACATTGTTGTAATGCAGCAACTGCTTTGTGCACGGCAAAGTCCAACAAATATTGTGAGATAATGACCTGACAATCAGGTTTAATGATGTTGGTGAGGGATCATTTTGGCCAGGGCATTGGAAGAAACTCTTTGTATTGTGACATGGCATCTTAGAGTCATAGAGAGATACAGCACTGAAACAGGCCCTTCGGCCCACCGAGTCTGTGCTGACCATCAACCACCCATTTATACTAATCCTATATTAATCCCATTTTTCCCTCTCACATCCCCACCTTCCCTCAATTTTCCTACCACCTACCTCTACTAGGGGCAATTTTTTACAATGGCCAATTTACCTATCAACCCGCAAGTCTTTGGCATATGGGAGGAAACCGGAGCACCCGGAGGAAATCCACGCAGTCACAGGGAGAACTTGCAAATGCCACACAGGCAGTACCCAGAACCAAACCTGGGTCGCTGGAGCTGTGAGGCTGCAGTGCTAGCTACTATGCCGCCCTTCTGCAGCCACCTGAAAGGTCAGACAAAGTCTTAGTTTAAATGTCATCAGAAAGATGGCACCTCTGACATTACACTTCTCCCTCAGTGCTGCACTGAAGTGTCAGCCTAAATTATTTGCTCAAGTCCCGTCAGAGTGGGACTTGAACCCATGACCTGACTCAGATAAGAATACTGCTGGTCACCTGTTCCTTGATGAATGCTTCTCAATGGTAGGGGCTATAAAACATGATTAAGAAACAGAAAATTTCCAGTAATTGTAGGGTTTAGAACAAGGAGACAAAAATATAAGATTAAATTCAGAAATTTAGGACAAAGAACAGAAGAAACATTTTCTCTCCGGGTCGTGAAGAATGCACAACATGAGTTTATGATTGAAGCAGAGACTTGGCAACATTCAAAAATGGATTAGATAGGTGGTTGAAGAAAAGGATAAAAGGATCTAGGAACAGAGCAAGTGCAGTCGATTACGACGACTGCTCATGTAGAGGATAAACACCAACATGGACTGTTTGGGCTGAACAGCCTGTTTCCATGGGAGCCTTTATAAATCATTTCTAACCAGATAAAGTGCTATGCAAATTAACGTGAATTGTGACTAACAAAAGACTGATGAGGGTTTAGTTACTCTTTTTAAAAAAAAAAATCATCTTGGAACGGGATTTATTTCTGAAGCCCATGAATCACTAGCAAGGCATTATGAAATCTTAAACTTAAAGCCAATTACGAAGGTATGAGGGGAGAATTGGCTAAGGTTAATTGGGGAAATAGATGGGAAGGTATGGCAGTAAATGAACAGTGGGACACATTTAAAGAAACAGTTCAAAGGGTTCAACAAAAGTACATTCCATTCAAAAACAAAAACTTTTCAAGAAAGACCCATCCGTGGATCACTCGGGAAGTTATGGAGAGCATTAGACTAAAAGAGGCTTACAATGTTGCAAAAAAAGTAGCAAGTCTGAGGATTGGGGTGTTTTAGAAACCAGCAAAGGGTCACCAAAAAGTTGATAAGGGAAAAAATAGAATGAGAGTAAACTAGCCAGCAAAATAAAAACAGACTGTAAGAGCTTTTTTAAGTACATAAAAAGAGAGTGGCTAAAGTAGACATTGGTTCCTTAGAAGCAGAGACAGGAGAAATCATCATGGGGAGTGAGGAAATGGCAGAGGCATTGAACAAATATTTTCTGTCTAGCTTCACAGTAGAAGACGTAAGTTCCAAACCAGAAATAGACAGTAACCTAGGGGCTGAAAAGAGTGAGGAAATTGATATCAGCTGAGAAAAAGTATTGGAGAAACTTGAAGGACTAAAACCTGACAAGTTCCCAGGACCAGATGGCCTACATCCGAGGGTTCTAAAAGAGATAGTTGCAGAAATAGTGGATGCACTGATTTTCCAGAATTTCTTAGATTCAATGGCAGAGAGAAAACAGGGAATTACAGGCCAGTTAGCTGTTGTCAGTCGTTGTTAGTCAGTCATTGGGAAGATGCTGGAAACTATTATTAAGGAAATCTTACCTTTGCACTCGGAAAAGCATAGTATGATTAGAACAACTCAGCATGGTTTACTAAAGGGACAAATTTATTAGAGTTTTTTGAGGATGTAACTAGTAGGGTAGATAAAGGGGAACCAGTAGATGTAGTATACTGAGATTTCCAAAAGGCATTCGATAAGGTGCCACATAAAAGATTAATAGGCAAGATAAAGGCTCATGGTGTTGGGGGTAATATATTAGCATGGATAGAGGATTGGTTAAAAAACAGGAAGCAGAGAGTGGCTGTAAACAGGGCATTTTCAAGTTGGCAAGCAGTGAATAGTGGGAGTGCTGCAAGGATCAGTGCTGGGGCCTCAGCTATTTACACTCTGTCTCTTCATCCAAGTCATTAATATAGAGAGTAATGTATCTAAGTTTGCTGATGATACAAAGCTCAGTGGAAAGGTGGGGGAGGACCTAGAGAGGCTACAAAGAGATATAGACAAGTTAAGTGAGTGGGCAAGAAGATGGCAAATGGAGTATAATGTAGGGAAGTGTGAAGTTGTTCATTTTGGTCATAAAAATAGAAAAGCAGAATATTTTTTAAAAGGTGTGAAACTGGTAAGTGTTGATGTTCTGAGAGACTTGGGTGTACTTGTACAAGGAACGCACAAAGTTAACATGCAGGTGCAGCAGGCTATTAGGAAGGCAAATGGCATTTTGGCCTTTATTGCAAGGGGATTGGAGTACAGGAATAAAGAAGTCTTACTAAAATTGTACAGGGCTTTGATGAGACTGCACCTGGAATACTCTGCAGTTTTGGTCACCACATTTAAGAAAGGATATACATGCACTGGAGGCAGTGCAGCAAAGATTTGCTAAATTAGTCCCTGGGATGAAGGGGTTGACCTATGATGAGAGGCTGTGTAAATTGGGCCTATATTCTCTGGAGTTTAGAAGAATTAGAGGCGATCTAATTGAGACATACAAGATTCTGAAAGGGCTTGATAGGGTAGAAGCTGAGAGATTGTTCCTGCTGGTCAAGGAATCTAGAACACGGGGACACAGTCTCAGGGTAAGGAGTCAATCATTCAGGATGAGATGAGGAGAAATTACTACACTCAAAGGGTTGTAAATCTTTGGAATTCTCTACCCCAGAGAATTGTGGATGCTTCATCACTGAATACATTTAAGGCTGGGATAGAAAGATTTTTGGTCTCGCAGGGAATCAATGGATATGGGGAGCGGGCAGGAAAGTGGAATTGAAGCCCAAGATCAGCCATGATTGTATTGAATGGTGGAGCAGGCTCGAGGGGCTGAATTGCCTACTCCTGCTCCTAGTTCTTATGTTCTTATGTTCCAACTTCATCTGCATGCTGCCACTGTTCCTTTTATTCCACAGGCTTCAACTTTGGCAAGTCTATTATATGGCATTTTATCAGATGCCTTTTGGAAGTCAATGTACACCATATCAACCGCAGTACATCAATCCTCTTATTACCTAAGAAACTCACATAATTTGCTTTTAACAAATCTGTGCTGGCTTTCCTTAATGGATACACACTTGTTCAAGTGACAATTTTGTCCCTTATGATTTCTCTAAAAACTTTCCCACCACTGAGGTTAAACTGTAATTGCTGGGTTTATGCTAACATCCTTTTGTTTGAACAAGGGTGTAAAATTTACAATTCTCAAGTCCTCCGCTACCACAGTCATTGGCAGATTATGGCAGTGCTTCTGCAATTTTCACCCTTACCTCCCTCAAAATCCTTGGATGCATCCCATCTGGTCCTGGTGACATCAACTTTAATCACAGCCAGCCTTTCTAACACCTTCTCGTTATCAATTTTTAGCCCATCCAGTATGGGTGGCGCAGTGGTTAGCACCATAGCCTAACAGCTCCAGCAACTCGGGTTCAGTTCTGGGTACTACCTGTGCGGAGTTTGCAAGTTCTCCCTGTGACCGTGTGGGTTTATGCCGGGTGCTCTGGTTTCCTCCCACAGCCAAAGACTTGCAGGTTGATAGGTAAATTAGCCATTGTAAATTGCCCCCAGTGTAGGTAGGTGGTAGGCAAATGGTGGAGATGTAGTAGGGAATATGGGATTAATGTAGGATTAGTATAAATGGGTGGTTGTTGGTCGGCACAGACTCAGCGGGCCAAAGTGCCTGTTTCAGTGCTGTATCTCTAAATAAATAAATAAATAAAATCTCAACTATGTCCTCTTTTAGTATGATTTTTCTAGTAGCTTCTTCCTTGGTAAAAACAAATGCAAAGTACTCATTTAGTACCTTAGTCATGCCCTCTGACTCCATGTGTAAATCCCCTTTTGGGTCCTTAATCAGTCTCACCCCTCCTCTTATATGCCTACAAAAAGACTTTTAGATTCCCTTTTATGTTAGCTGCCAGTCACTTCTCATACTTCCTCTTTGCCTCATTTCCTTTTTCACTTCCCTTCTGAACTTTCTATATCTGGCCTTGTCCTCACTTAAATTTTCAATCTGTC